>NW_019393333.1:0-1889 GCF_000648675.2 Cimex lectularius
TTTTTTTTTTAAGTTCACATTCCCTGTCTGGTTGAAAATGGAGTATATAAAAGACCTTGAAAAGCTCTTTTTTTGGTCTTTTTTTAAAACTGTAACTTTCGAGGGGGACTAAAATCCCCTAAAAAATCCATTGACAGTATTTTTCTTTATTAGAGTATTTTTTTCAATAAGATTTTTAATGGGTTTGAACTAGTTTTTAAATTCTTTCAAATATTTTTGCAATTAAACATTTTTATTTACGAAAAATTCTACTTAAAAAAAATAATCACATCAACATTTTTCAAGTAAGTTCACTCTGTTCATTTTCTAATGTCCTTATAACAAAGCTCTCTTATAACAAATAATGCCCCAAAAAGACTTAATCCTCCTTTTTTATAATAATCCAATCTTGAAAACTAAATTTTGAAGCATAGCTGGCTTTTTTTTTAATCTTTTGCTCAAAAAAATCTTTTTAATTTTTTTTCAAGTTTACTTTCCCTGTCTGGTTGAAAAAGGAGTATATAGGAGACCTTGAAAAGCTCTTTTTTTACTGTAACTTTCGAGGGGGACTAAAACCCCTAAAAAAAGTCCATTGTCAGTATTTTTTCTTTATTAGAGTATTTTTTAAATAAGATTTTTAATGGGTTTGAACTAGTTTGTAAATTCTTTCAAATATTTTTGCAAAATCTTTATTTGCGACATATCCGATCGTGCTCTCTTGTAACAAATAATGCCCCAAAAAGACTTTTTCCCCCTTCTTTACAATAATCCAATGTAGAAAATTAAATTTNTTTTTACTTTTTTTTTTAAGTTCACATTCCCTGTCTGGTTGAAAATGGAGTATATAAAAGACCTTGAAAAGCTCTTTTTTTGGTCTTTTTTTAAATGTAACTTTCGAGGGGGACTAAAAGCCCTAAAATAAGTCCATTGACAGAATTTTTTCTTTATTAGAGTTTTTTCTTAAAGTTAGATTTTTAATGGGTTTGAACAAGTTTTTAAATTCTTTCAAATATTTTTGCAATTAAAAATTTTTATTTACGAAAAAATCTACTTAAAAAAAATCATCAACATTTTTCAAGTAAGTTCACTTTATTTTCTAACGCCCTATTTTCATTATTAAATGACAGTAATGAAAATGCATTTATTGAATTTGACGGCTGCCAATTTTTTTTACTGCACATTTCAATCATTCCCCATTATAGCTTACTTTAAAACTCAATTTTTAATTTTTTTAAACCTGAACTACCACCCATGGAATAATTTTGGAAAAATTACTTTCCAATTAAGGAAATTTGAGGTACGATAAAAATCTATATTTATGAAATAACGCATCGTTACACTAAATTTTGAATTGAAAAAATCTTTTTACTTTTTTTTCAAGTTGACTTTCCCTGTCTGGTTGAAAAAGGAGTCTATAGAAGACCTTGAAAAGCTCTTTTTTTGGTCTTTTTTTAAAACTGTAACTTTCGAGGGGGACTAAAATCCCCTAAAAAGTCCATTGACAGTATTTTTTCTTTATTAGTTTTTTTTTTTTTTAAATAAGATTTTTAATGGGTTTGAACTAGTTTTTAAATTCTTTCAAATATTTTTGCAATTAAATTTACGAAAAATTCTACTTAAAATAACTAATCACATCAACATTTTTCAAGTTTTGGAAAGAAATGGAAAAATTACTTTTAAATTAAGGAAATTTGAGGTACGATAAAAATCTATTTTTTTGGAAATAACCCATCGTGCTCTCTTGTAACAAATAATACCCCAAAAAGATTTTCCCCCCTTTTTAGAATAATACATGCTAGAAAACCAATTTTGAAGCATAGCTGGCTTTTTTTAATCTTTTGCTCAAAAAAATCTTTTTACTTTTTTTTCAAGTTTACTTTCCCTGTCTGGTTGAAAAAGGAGTATATAGG
>NW_019393334.1:0-55233 GCF_000648675.2 Cimex lectularius
GCGAGGGGGTGCCTGGAGAAGCCTCCTATACTAATACTCGCAAATATGGTCGATGCTTGGATTGACGCGGACGCTTTGCCCAGCCGCGGTACGTTCAAGTCCTCGGGTCCCGCTAATGCATAGCCTACACCTCTCTCCACTTCGCCTTTTGTCACCTCCCACAGACAGGCCATCGGGTCCGACGAATACATAGCCTAGACCCCTCTTCATCTCACCCCCCTCAACTGTACCAGAATCCGCATTTTATAACTACTAGGGAAGTGAAATTTCAAGCACTCGGTTCCCGCTAATGAATAGCCTACACCTCTCCCCACTTCACCTTTTGTCAGCTCCCGCAGACAGGCCATCGGGTCCGACGAATACATAGCCCAGTCCCCTCTTCATCTAACGCCCACCTCAACTGTTCCAGAACCCGCATTTTATATTTACTGACCGGGTATGGCACCCTGATCCCATTTTCAAGTTAAAATGTAATCCTCCATACACGTTCTATCTCATACTGAAGAGATAGTTCTCACGTTCTCTCAAACCGCTGGGTTAAAAAAAAAATCGGATCCAATTTTTCATGCAGTATGTCAAAGTTGGTGTTCCACAATGGACTATCGTAGGACCTCCACAGAATCTACATTCCTAACATAACCAAACTACACACTCCGATCTTACCTTATCGACAGAAGCAATCCTGGACCACCTGATCGTCATTACTAACTGGGGTACTCGGTGGCGGAGAAAGTTAAATGAGCAAAAAAGCCATGATGATTTACACTAAGAAGTCAGACCTTCCCACCATCGAATATAAACAATGTAATTTTGTAGGTAACTTTCAACACACCTCACTTTCTCTTTCTCTCGCTCTTTTTCTTTCCTGTAAAAGCTTAATAATACAAAATAGCAAGGTTAATACCCTTTCTTCTCATCCTTAATGATAAAGATGGATTAAGGGGCTCAACGTTGGACACGGCTCATGTACACAACAGTTGGAATTGGGGTATTAAACAAATTCCTTTTTAAAATTTTATATTTTGTGGTTTGTTGTATTTGTTGTGGTATATTTGGTGTTTATATTTGTTACAAAAAAAAAGGAAAAGGAAATATAATATGTTATGTCAGAGATTTATTTTCACTTTACATTATAGTGTAAAATTCATTGCTAGAACGTTGAATGTAATAATTATAAATATTGTAACACAGTGACATAAACATTACCAAGCCACCATGAATTGAATATGACGATGTCATCGAAAATATCTTCAGTTCTACAATAAATATAAATTGTATTACAGCAAGTAACAGTGGATCAACATTTACATACTATAATATTTAAAAAAAGGAAGAAAAGAAAACAATAAAAAACAATGAAAATTCAGTTTTAAAGTGCTAACTTTTCAAACCAGGTTTTCTTTTCGCAAATTTAATTCATAGACTAGATAAAATATAGCACTCATTTAACTGTTGAATAAATAATTGATTGTGTTATCTATTGTAACATAAAGACTTATTTGTCCATCATTTGAAACAAAAAACCAGCGTGATCAATTTCTTTTTTAGTACAAATATTGTGACAATGAAATCATGGTTTTCAAAATGGTCTGCATTTTACGTTAATTTAAGAAAGAATAATTTTAAAGTGGCAATTTTATAATAAATACATCTGAATTATATAATTACATCCTTAAATTTTGGGAATTATGATTTTCAATTGAGATTAGAGCTTTCTTCTGAGGAACTTTCTCGTCTGGGCGTCTTGTTTTCCGTTAGTTGTTCAACCTGTGTGCAGTTTTCTATTGAGCTTCTCCTTTTTTCGGGATCCTCGATACCCGTAACTCCTTTTTCTGAGAGCTCTCTCCAATAGTCATAATTCTTACGTAAATGATACAGCATTTCAGGCATTTCGATGAATGCTGAAAAAAATTAAATTTCAAATCTTCAAAATTTGGTTTGCTGGATCGAAAAAGCAACAACACAAAATATACAGCTATATATGTATATAAAATTGTATTATTTTAATAATTGAGATATATTGACTACACTATACTTTGATCTTAGCCGAAATGCGAGAAGCAATGGCATATTGACTACTGATTCATACAAGCTCAAATCTGCACACATATCAACATATAGGCATGTACAGAATTGATCCTATTACTTCTCGCAGCATGCCGGTAATTACAGCTTGTGTAATTTTCAATATATTACTGGCAGGCCTCAAGAATCTCCCACCTTCGGCGTTGATAGACTAGGTTCAGTCCTTGGTCTCATCCGTCCAGCCACCAAGGTTAGGCTCCAGGTTCTATCAACAGCTAGATTATCTCATCCCTTAACCCAATTAGTCTCCAGGTACAAACCGATTCCATCTCTCATTCACTCTTAAATACATTCTTTCTTATTTACATATTCACGCAAGGGGGTAGAGCAGTTGTTATTTCTGTATCACCTTCTACACGTATGTAACTAAAACTAATTGTGGGTCATTGAGTACTCAATATTCAACCATACACCCTCTCACACTACACAGTCACGCTAATAAATACATTCACTATCAACACACACTCATGATCACACTTATATCAACAACATAAAATAAGCCTTGTTCCTCCAAAAATGAGAACAGGAGACACAGTTACTCACTGCTGTGTTCAAGCACAATCCTTATATCAGGTGTCATTTGTACATGCTCTCTAGATGGAGCAAGGAGTTGCCTCCTTCAGTTAAGTGAGGCAATTGAACAATTTCTCTACATGTCGGAGACATGCATGGGCTTTGGCCCAAAAGTAAGTATCCGCATGTCAACCTAGCCATTGGGTGAGAATGACCCTTCTTCTATGAGTCCGGTCCTCCAAAGGCTAACCTATCGACAGTGCTCTTGGTATGTGAGAGCTTCTCTGTTGGTCTGGCCCATTGACCCATTGGCTTCCACTTCCTTCTAATCATGTTTTAATTCGGTTTTAGCATCAGAGGGCCAGATCACTGTGGTTAAGTCTGTGTTTGGGACGGCCTTAGCCACCTAGTCCACCTTTTCCTTACCCTCCAAACCTATGGAAACGAGTACCTAAAGAACATTGACTGTTTTGCCGAGACGTTATCCAACAGGAACATAACTGTGACATAATGAGATTACCTCTTGTCCATTTAAAAAAAATGATTATCCTAAAATTATAAAATAATTAATGTAATAAATAATTTAAAAATAAATTTAATAATAAACTTTAAAAAATATTAAAGTAATTATAAAATACTATAACATTCTTATATCAATATAAAATTTTTGTTAATATATGTTTATTTTTATCTTGGACACATACAAATTATGCTACATTGTAAAATGTACTCACAGTCCCATTCCTCAATCATCGCATTGACTATATAATCCATGAAGCCAATTTGCGTCTTTGGGATAGACAGATTATCTCTGTCGAATCCAGGGAGAATAATAGGTAAGTCCCTGCTTTTTTCTTCGTCGGTCTGGAAGTAAAAAAAAGTTGAATAAATTGACTGATCTTTATGAATAAGCTGGATGTATGGTCAAGTGAAGGAAAAAACCAATTTAACTGTTATCTGCCGAGCTATCGACCAATTTTAAAGTCATCATCAGGACATTACCTAAAGGCGGCTATAAATGGCTAGGAAACGTTTTTTGGTGATAGTAGATCAAAAAATATTAGACACATGTCTGAGCATTATTCTAGCCAATGGGACCCAAGAGCCGTGAAAAAAAAATTTTAAACGTAATTTAAGAGGTTTTTGTTTTTCTACCTTAATTGTGCCTGTATGTCAAGGTTATTATGTACACCAATCGATTTGTTTTGTTCTCCTACGCAGGATGTGTCTTGCTTGGGTCTCTTTCTATATACTGTGGAAACTCAGGAATATACATTCCAGTACTTATTCTGTAATCGTATACACATCCCTATCCCTTTTTATTTTTTCGTAAAATCTGGAGTCCCCCAAAGAAGTATCCTTGGATCAATCCTTTTTAAAATATTCATAGCTGGCATTCCTACTTTTTTCGTGATACTAGTTAACCATAAATACAATTTTTTATTGCTAACAAAAAATAAACATATTTAGGCTGAATGCCTGAAACGTTTTTCTTCTGTATCCTGTTGTCCTACTTAAAAATTCATAATTCCTGTAGATATTATCCAAATTAAATATTATGGCAACTGTTTGAAATATAAGTTCTTCTTCTTTCAGCCTATATTAACAATTCACTACATCGGTAGTCTTTTCCAATTTATCACCATTTTTATAATTTTCTAAACCAGGTCTGAAGCAAATTGGATGGCAAAAAATGGGAGAAACAAGTTTAATTTCTTGATTTTCACAAAAGTTTGTATTGATGGGTTTTCAGGGGTGTGGAAAACAAGTATCAACTATGGTTCATGCTAAAAAAATGTTTTAGCATACTTCACTATGTATAAAATTTTATTTGGCAGCTAGCCTAGTGTATTTTAGGTATTAAGATACATAATTTCTGACCAAGCGGCATACATTATTATATTCTATATATTTTTCTTGCTCTAAGTAAAAAAGAAGAAAATTAACTGATATATAATAATTTTGAAATACATACACAAGAAAGACCAGCAATGTACATAAAAAACGTTAAATTACGTAAAACATTTTTTTATGAGCTCCTAGATCATCTTGGGAAGAATGCTTGGACAGGTGTCTATATTTTGAACTAGATCCTAGAAAAAGTTTCATTAAAATCAGTGATCCCATGTTTGTAGCCAACCCTTTGTCAGTTTAGAAAAAAATGTAAAAAGGTGCTTTGGCTCTATTTTCAAACATTGACATAATTGAGGCGATTATTTTCAAAACCGCCTCAATCCACATTTTTACAAACAATTTACAGTTAGCAAAACCTAATTGACCAAAATCGACTGAATCCAATATAAAATTGTCTCCAAACTCATGGGTTTAGATCAACACCGGCTCAGTTCAATGTTCACCGTCTAGGCGGATTTTTTATTCAATAAACATTTTATTTCCATATTACTTTTCTTCCCCTACCTAGCAAATCAGAATATTGTTTTGTTTTTATTGAAACTACTCTTACGAAAATAGGTGGGACTTGGACCAATCAATTGAGAATAATTTCAACTTATTCCACCCATATGATAGGTTAGCTGCACAAATTGCTTCAAAACTGGCTCAATCCAAATCTTAAATTTTTGGCAACCTTGAAATAATACAATATTGAAATTTTATATAATATTATATAAAAATTATAATAGCTTTTCATTCCATCTTATCACTAATTCCTCATATAATGTTTATATGTGCTTTACATATACTTGTGAGCCGAATAAAGGGTATTTCGGTTGTTTTTCATTGGTGAGGAGAAAATCATGTCTCAGCGTGTGACCTATCCGCAGGCAAGTCAACGTGGTTCGTTTTTCCTCCCATTTCTTCCTTGGTCTTATAAAATGATAATTCTAACTCACAAATAGTTGTTTTCAACGAACGTATTTGAAGGTTATAGATCATCATCAGGTTGAAGGAATTTACAACCACCTCTCGACATGAAGTGTAAGAGAGAGTGATTAGTGATTAATTTGTGGTTTTTATTAATAAAACATAATCATAATAAATTAGTAAATAATGACAAAATAAAAAATATTTTCTTAATTTGACTAAACTGTATGACTAATGTTATGTAGGTACATATTTAAAATAGGAGGTAAATAAAATTCAATTATATATTAATGCATTTATCTTCATGTTCTATTTTACATTTTTTAATTCCAAATTTATCAAACCAGTCTAGTTCTTTCTCTTTGTTGAAACTGTATGACACTGTTGTATCTAAATTCAAATTGAAATTGTGTTTTGTTTCTTTTAGATGGTCTTTATAATTTGAAAATTTGTTCGAATTAGGCAAGTGTTCTTTAACACTCGTTTTAATTTCTCTGCTACTTTGCCCTATTTATTTATTGTCACAATTCATACAATTAAATTGGTAAACCCCGCTTTTTGCCAAGTTGTCAACATTGTCTTTAGTTTTTGAGAGGATCTTTCTAAGGAAATGCGTACCTATAAAACGTACTCTAAACCTTTTATCCCTGTTAGAATGTACAAAACTTATAAAACAAAAACAAATGGAAAATTCTATTAACGAATTTGTAAAAAAATATATAATAGACCTCTGAAATATATGCCTACTATCTAATTATTGTAAATTCAATAATCAATTTTATGACTTGAAAAGGTTACCAATGAGGTCGTCATTAACCCCACTTTGTGCCGAAACATTGATGGATAATTTTGAAAAAAATCTTCTCAAATCAAACAACAAATTAATGAAATTTAGATGTAGACGATATTTTATGTATATGGTCGGGAACATGAGAGGATCTAACAGAATTCTTCCAACTAATTAATTCTCTACACCGTAATATAAAGTTTACATAGGAAATTAATAAAGATGATTTGTTTAAACTTTTTAGACTTCAACTGTACATATTAAACAACCCAATCAAAATAGACATATAGAAAACCCACAACTACAGAAACCATGAAACAAGTATATTGTTGTCAACCATGTACCCCAAAAAACTGCTGGTTTCATTTTGCTCATAGACCGTATATTAAAACTCCCATTAACACCTGCTAACTATGAAAAAGAATTACCAACGATTAAAACCTTAGCAAAGACCAATGGATATCAAGAAATATTTATTGATAGGTTGCTGTTAAAAGAATATAAAAATTAACTTTAAAAGACAAAATTGGACTCAGCCACCCCGCCAATAATGAATAATAAGATAAATTTTTATTTACCTCCTATTTTAAATATGTACGTAAATAATATTAGTCATACAAATTAGTCAAATTAATTAACTAATTCCAAATTAATTAATTCCAACTTTTCACTCGTTCAAAATTGAGCGGTTTTGAAAGCCAGCTTCTCATTGGAATGTCGCGTTGGCAGGTTCACTTTTACAATCCATGCCGAGAGACGTGGTTGTAAATTCCTTCAACCTGATGATGAGCTAAAAGGTTGAAATTCAGATCGTTGAAAACGACTAACTGTGAGTAGGAACTATCTTTTTATAAAGATTGAACAACATACTCACTACACCATTTATCATTTCTATTTCTTCCTTGGTCCATGATTTGACTGGCGATTTTATTTCAGGTAGTTTGTCACCCATGGTGGCCCAGCATCTCTTTTTAATGTAATTTTTCACATCCGCTGGACTCGCTGGTGTATCCGGGTCATGTGGCGTCCTTGCTGCTCGCTCCTTGGCTGCCAGGTTGGCTTTTTCATTTCAATGTATGCCGTCCAGGCAGTAATTATTATTATAATTTGTAATTTTTATCAAAATTAAAATAAAACATGAACATCATAATAAAACAACCAGATGGCACATTAATCACAGATTGGTACCAAAAACCAAGAAACACAGATCGCTACCTCAACTTTAAATCTCACCATCCTCTTCATACAATAATAAACACGGCCAAAGGGTTACTTCACAGAATGATTACCCTGAGCCATGAACCATTTCACCACAAGAACATAAAGATATACAAAGATCCTCCATAACAATCTCTACCCTAAGCACATAATTAACAGAATAATCAACAACTACAACACAACACTAACGCTTTCCACTATTACTAATAATACTACATTAAATATATAAAATACAAACAAACAAGCATACATTTCCATACCATTTATTCAAGGCCTATCACACAAATAAACACATTTCTCTCGTCCGATAACTTCAAAATAGCTTTCAAAAATTATAAAACAATCCAAACACTTTTTTTCAAAGTTAAAGATCCCACACCAATAACAAATAAATCGGACGTAATCTACAAGATCAACTGTTTAAACTGTCCGGCAACTTACATCGGTCTTACATCCCAATATCTGGACAAGAGAGTAAAGCAACATATCTATGATTGCAAAAAACCCAAGCAAAATCCTACAGCACTCGCTACCCACCACTTTGAACACCAACACAACTTCGACTTCAAAAATCCAAAAATATTACATACAGAACAAAACAAATATAAACGTAATTTCTTAGAAATGGTTTATATCAACAGAGATAAACACAGCATCAATTACAGAACAGATACATATAAACTCAGTCGCAGCTACGCCAATATCATTAACCAAATACAATATAGATAACATACATATATCATTACATTACATTCCACACATCAAATACTTTTCACATAGTCTAATTTCCCAACAATTTAGCTTTCCTTTTCCTATTTATCCCCTTTCTATATAATCCTGAAAGGACAATCTGGCCGAACTATTACCAACACATTGTTCCCCTTTGTCGGCTTATTTCACTTCAAAGAAGCCGACGGCTTACACAAAATTGTCTTTTATATACCGACTTCCTTCCCCACCCCTTCAAAACCAAACATATATAAACATAAAACAGCAAAATCTCGCTGGCACTCTCAACACGACACGCAAGGATGGCACAATTACACAGAAGACAAACACTTTGAGTGAGTAGAAATACTTTGTTTGAATATAAAATATATTTTGCATTGTATAAATTCACTTTTCCACATCCTAAATGTAATTGTTAAATGTAAACATTGTTTGTAAATCCCAGGCCTGAAGATGATCTCAATAAAAGATCGAAACGTTGGCACGATAAAGAAAATGTTTTTCTGAAACCTACATCACACCCGACCGCATCTCACGATATCTGAATAATTAACATTATAGTATACGAAGCCCTCCAATTTAACGTTAAAGATGATAATGTTCTGCTCTTTTGGTACATTTAATTTTTGTTAATCCTCCTCTGATTTAATTTAGTAAATTTCATTTATTTTTGTGCTATTACATTTAAATCTGTATTTATAAAATTCATTTTGACACGATTTGTGCAAAATTTTTGTACTTTCTTGTTTATTTGACGGTGCCCAAAACCACAGAATAAAATTTATTTTCTTCTTCTTCTTCAAAACACAAGTAAGGTGAGTTTTGTGTGTAGTAGAAGTCAAATTTACACACTATAACAAATACTAATGACTTCTCTATTTGCTGAAGGTTTATGTTAAAATTTGTAGTTACAACTTCTTTATGTTGTACTAGTTTTTTGTATGTTTTTGATAAAATAACAAAATGTTGGAATTTGGAATTGATTTTGCCTTATCCCTCCTGTAGATAATTATAATAATATGGAAGTACCTGGGCGATGTACTCCTCGGCGATTCGCCCGGCCCATTGTTTGCACAAATGTATCGGCCTGGTTGGATTTGAGACATCAGCGCATTTAATCAGCATCCTCTTCACAAGCATGATATCCTCTGGCGTGATGTGTTTTCCATCATTATCACACTCGGACGAATTTTTTCGTTCTCGCTGCTAGGAATTACGATTCAGAGTTAGTTTAACATAATTTGAGCTACAGCTGAAGATTAGAAGGGTGAAAATTAATTACTCTATTTTCCGCATTCTCCTCATTGGGTTTGTTAAAAACAGTGACGAATTTCGTATAGTGTTCATAATGTTTGGACATATCAGTCGCCAAGATCATTTCGATGATGCAAGCTCTAGCCAACGGATAGGTTTTTCTATCAAGGCCTTTTAAAGAAAGTAAAATTTTAACGAATCGTATTTTTTTTAACTAATAAAAAACATGGTTTACCTTTGAATATATTTATACGCTCATCGCTCAAAGTTAATTTAAAAGTGAGCGCAGCATGGTGCTGTTCCAATACACTGTTATCATTGTACAATATTGCTAAGTCGTGACTGGAGTTGGTCAAAAATGTGCTAGAAAAAAATTACATTTTGAATTTTTTAATCACACATTATAAAAGCATAACATGAAAACATTCTTTCCACTTTAATTCCTCTAATAATGAATGTTTTTGTTAAAACGGTTCACGTACTACAAAATTTAAGTGATGACTAGATCGATTTGTTTGTTTGTTCTAATGGCCCAGAAAGTTCACGTACAATGTTTTCCAAAAGTAGGAATGCTAAGAGAGCATGATTTATCCTGGCTGTAGCATGATAAACGTTTCTTTATAGAACATGATAAATGAACTTTTTTAATTAGATTTTTTAATTATTGGATTACTTACGTCAAGCCTTCGTCCATGGACAACGTCAGAAAATAATTATTTGTCTAACATTGAATGTAGGATAATTTTAAATGAAAACGGCTGACAAATGTTCAGTACTCACTTTGATTTTCCCGGATGTCCGAGGTCATGGGCAGTGGCTGCTATAAGGCAACATGCTTCATCTAGTGGATCCAGCAATTTCTTCTGTCTCAACTTTATTAAAAAGCATGCAGTTGCTTGGAGAACGTCCGCTGCATGTGTCGAGTTATGGTATGTGTTCGCCGGCTTGTAATTTTTCTCCATTGTGACAAGCCAGCCGTAAATGGTCTTTTCGTCCACTGCTAAAGTCCGGTGGACAGAGAAAGTCGAAAATATCCTCATACCAATGTACACAAGAGGTCTGAAAGTAGAGTAAAACATTTTGCTCGAATTGTCTTAACATTAAATTTGAAAAAAGTACTCACTTGCAACTTGTCATCTTTTCAATTTGAATCACGTCGAAATCCCAAGAAGAGATTTTATCCATTTCTTCCCTCAACTCTTTAGACATTGGAAGCATGACGTTATTCTTTTTGATGCCCGGTTTTTTCTTAGTGACGATCGATTCGCTGGAGCTTCGCCTTGGCATAACGGCTGACGTAGCTGGCTATAATGTAAAGAATAATTATATAATAAATTAAAGATATAATTTGATGAATTTTCCATTATGAAAATTTAGTATATTATCCTGTTTACCGCTACGAGTGCTGCGATCAAATTTTTGGTCAATGGGTCTTCAGCTCGAAGGTTGTCGGTTTTTAAATGTGATGTGTAAAGCTCCGTGGTTCTTAAGATGTCCATTACCTAAACAAAAATATAAAGTAAGCCAAAATATTTTTTCCCTGAATACATTTTAAATGAAAAATTCGTAGGTGGATTTAATTGGGGGAAAGTATTTCTCACTCAAAACGAAAACTCGACACCTAACCTTTACATTCATCACGAATAGTGAATTTACCTGCTCCAGCATCTGAACCACAGAAGGTGCAGCGTTTTCCTGCGCAGAGCACAAAAGTGACAGCACCTTGGTGATTGGTGCTTCCAGCGGTAGATTGTACAGTTTCGCCAGGCTTTGTCTACGGGCTGATCCTGGAACGCAATGGAATATGGTAAATATTTAAAGAAATCTTTTTTATGGATCATTACTTGTAAATTATTGTATTTCACATAGAGCAAAAAGGAATGCAGTATACTTAAAATTTATGTGATCAATCAATATATATATATTTTAAGTATACTGCATATACCGATATAGTTAGTATTACACGTGTTTGACCATTCCGGAGCTTCACACAGTAATACTGAACTTATATAATGATAATAAATTAATTTTTTATTTGCTGTGCTAAGCTTTGTGTTCTTGTTTAAGAGAAGGAATACAGTGCAGATTATACCCAATCCCTTGACACACACTATATTAACATGCTTCGTTTTTGAAAATTTTGAATCCAAAATTACCCCTAGATATTTTATTTATTTTTTCCAAGGGAGTATTCTGCCCTTTACAAGAACAAATCTATTAACGTATGGCCTACATTTAGTAAACAACATAACTTCGGTTTTAGTTTCATTGGGTCTAATCCGCCATTTGTCAAAGTATTTGAAGCATTTCTTGAGAACTGTGGAGATATGACAAGATAAAGAATGCTGTATCATCTGCGTAACATGCATAACTACATTTAGTTTTCGTTTTAGTTAAATCATTGATGAATATGTTAAATAAAATAGGTCCCAGAACGGATTCCTGGGGTACCCAGTTGAGATAGATCTTACTGATGATTCACCATTACCAGCCACTACATGGAATTTTCTATTCTCTAAGTAGCTTTTTAAAAAGTAAACAACATACTTGGGAAAATTCGCTTGAAATAATTTGAAAAAAGATCCCTGTGTCATAGTTATGTTCAACAATGTAAGTCACTCTGGTTAATTGTGCAACGGTAGAATGATGACTACGAAAGCCATATTGTTTATTTGAAATAATGTTATTTTCTATAAACGTGTTCAACCTTTTCACTATAATGTGCTCAACTGCCTTGCTTATACCCGGCAGAAGAGATATAGGGCTATAACTGCTTTGAAGAGTCAGATCTTAAGATGACAGAATGTAATATTAAACATAATTTTCAACTGATTAAGGCTTTGGTTGAGATAAAAAGTCAGTTTCACGAGCGCGATTCGAACTCATGACCTTCGGCTAAATACGTCGCTAATCTACCACTTGAGCTATCGTGACTTCGATCATCTCGGACACTAACTTCCCATCTCAACCCCACCTTTAGAATTTTCCCTTCTTTTTGCCATTTTCATTCCTTTTTTATCTCAACCAAAGCTTTAATTAATTGAAAAGTATTTATTTAATCGATGGGACCACGAAACCTAATAGATTAAACATAATTAAAAATAGTTATTCAGATATCGTGAGATGCGGTCTGGTGTGTGATGTAGGTTTCAGAAAAACATTTTCTTTATAGTGCCAACGTTTCGATCTGTTATTGAGATATCACTTCAAAGAAGCCGACGCCTTACACAAAATTGTCTTTTATATACCGACTTCCTTCCCCACCCCTTCAACACCAAACATATATAAACATAAAACAAAAGCAAAATCTCACTGGCACTCTCAACACGACACGCAAGGATGGCACAATTACACAGAAGACAAACACTTTGAGTGAGTAGAAATACTTTGTTTGAATATAAAATATATTTTGCATTGTATAAATTCACTTTTCCACATCCTAAATGTAATTGTTAAATGTAAACATTGTTTGTAAATCCCAGGCCCTGAAGATGATCTCGATCGAAACGTTGGCACGATAAAGAAAATGTTTTTCTGAAACCTACATCACACCCGACCGCATCTCACGATATCTGAATAACTATCGATTAACGGTCACTAATCTCTACACATAATTAAAAATACATAAAATAGCAATATGTGTATTCAAAATAATGTGTTAAATAACACTTTTTTATTATCCCCTTAGGCAACGCCGGGTTATAAAGCTAATAGAGTAATAAATTTTGTCATTACTTATCATTTTGGTCTGCCTTTCCTCACTGGGTTGGCCTCTTAGACGCATTTTGACATTTCGCCATTTTCAGTGGTGTATATAAGCAGACTAAAATGATCTATAAAAACCGAATTACATATTCACAACCCTGCAGACCACATGAAAAATTCTCATAAATTCTATTTGATTCAACCATATGCATGCATTACCAATATATTAATATACTAAAAAAATTAATTTAATGGCTAATACTAATAAACTGTTTACCTTCACTGATTATAGACTTCAAATCATACGATCCTTTTCGAATCGATGGCAGACTTCCCCTTGGGTAGATGTGATTCTCAAAAGGGTTGTCCTGCATGTACAAATAATGCGTAGGCAAACTGAAAATTGAATTGATTTAGTCAATTTGTTTCAAAAAGAAGAAATTATATATTTAAAAAATAACTGTAATCTAAATTATTATAAAAAAAATAAAGATCGTGTTCTGGGTTCGAATTCTGGCAAAGCCCTTTTTAAATTTAATTGAGAATAATTTGAAAATAACTGGTGTAATGTGTTTTGACCCTTAATCCATGTCACCCAATGAGGAGTGGGGCACTAAGCCTTCAAGTATTACAGGAACTTCTTTATTTATAGACAGGTAGGAAACGTTAGTCTGGCAGACCAGATAATGGTTCTCTCTTCATTTAGGTCTCTAATGACGCCTTTTGAGTTTTCAAGCTGTGTATTGTCGCGTGGGTTAAGTACATGGAAAAATAACAAAACCACTTCAGAAAGCTATACTAATGTTGAGACAATTATAAAAGCATATTCATGGGAAATCTCATCCACCATTTTGAGAAAAAATTTAAAACTTTATACGCGATTGCCCACAAGTTTTTCGCCATAATCTATTTTTCATTGCAACTACAAATTGTAGCACAATTTAGGCTGTATAGAAATAATGTGAATTTAGCTTTGTTTTGGTATTTAATGCAGACAAAAACATTCCGATAGTACCCTAACCTGTCCCTAACACTAACCCGAAACCCTACCGAACGGAAACCACATACGCCAATGAAGTACCTTGGTATATTCGCTTGCTACAGAAAACACGTAAAAATGAAACTACAGATTTTTAAAATGCACACTTCGCAATTGCATATTTTTTCTGCTTCACCCAAAAACATTGAATCATGGATATGTAACCTAACCAGCCCCTAATCCTGAACCATCCCTTATCAACCCTACCTAACCTAACCGGACCTTTGGTTAAATACAACTATACTAATATGAAATTAGTAATTATTAAATACTAACGAAATATTAGGTTAAACCTAACGTAACCCAACCCATGTGTACTACCAAGTAACGCTCAATGGTTACGCAAAACAATTATATAACCAGCCCAAAAATATATCCATTTTAATTTTTTGCGAAGCGTGAATTCTCTTACTCTCTTTTTGAAAAGTTGCTTTGTTACAAAGATTATAGAATGTGGTGACCTTAGTTGGATCCCCTGTCAATAGGAAAACTAATTTATGTAAGATATATTTAATTTCATTTCAGGTTTCTCACACTACGTAGAATTAAATCATAGGGAAGAAGGAAGGAAAAAATTTCTAAAACTTTGGCAATTAACCCCCCCTTACTATCATAAATTAGGTAATTATTTCTCTAATGTGAATTCTCAACATCGTCAGCCCGTGGATAATGCATTGTTTTTGTTTTACAACCACCACGTTATTTACACTTTAGACACTATCTTTCATAATTTCTTCAGTTCCTTAATTTTAATGTTTTTTTTTTAACAATCAAACTTTGGAGATGTCTTTGTTACAGTTACGTTGATCTCTACTACGTATAAAAGTCTTAAGAACGATTATGATTCAAAACGTTCAAATTTGGCGTAAAGGGGCCCGAATTTTCCCATACTTTTATTATTTTTACGTGAATGTATCTTTGGAACACACAATTTCTTTGCATGACCATTTCACCGCTGGAGGTTAGCATGGATTGGGTTAGGGACGAGTTAGGTTATGCTAGGTAAATTTAGGGTTAGGTTTTTTTTCGACCATCACGTTATTTACATTAGACACGATTTTTTCGTAACTTCTTGGGTTCCTTAATTTTAATTTTATTTTTTCAACAATTAAATTTGCAGCTTCCTTGTTAGTTAAGTTGACCCTTAGTAAAATGGTAAAATTTGGCTTAAAGGGGCCCAAATTTCTCCCTACTTTCATTATTTTAACGTGGATGTATTTTTGGGATAAACATGTATTTTCTTCAACTATTTCACCGCAGGAAGTGCGCATAGGTTGGGTTAGGTTATGTTATTTAAGTTTAAAGTGGCCCGAATTTCCCTCTTCTTTTATTATTTTAATGTGGATGTACTTTGGTTTTTGGTTTAGGTATGTTTTTGGTTTACGACCTCCACGTTATTTTCAAAGGTCTTGATTATAATTAGCCTAAAGCTTAATTATTATTAGTTTAATAATTTATGTTAATTTGTTTACGCCATAAAAAATGTCTTTAAAAAATACATATTTATTGACCACGACTGCAAATAGTTTCGCAAATCTATATATATATATATATATATAAANTATGCCTTAGAAATGCATTCACTTATGAAATCGAAATAATTTGCATTTTCTGGAAGAACGGGAAGGTCAGTTGAACAACACGTCTGATTAATAAATTTAGCAATTAATAGCTGATGCTTAGAATGGGTAATTTTTTTTAAATATCGAATTTATGTGCGCAGAACACAATGAAATTGAATTGAACGGAAAGGGTTTTTCCAATAACACTCGTCTTCTACAATTAGACATGGAACTTACGTAGTAAGAGGACTAAACGGGAGGGCCCTACACTGCAATCCGACGATGTCTCCACTCTTGCTTCTCCATCTAATTTTTCCAAGCCATTCGAAACCTTTTTCTAATTGCCTGAGTGCGGGGACAAGGTCCATGTGATCCTGGTAGATCGTGGCCTGCTTTCCGATGATCTCGTCGCGCGAGTAGCCGAGGACTAGTGCAAACGGGCAATTGACGTACTGAAGAAAATTCACAGGTTACATTAAAAAAAATAAATCTTTCTTCCAGCTTCTCACTTGGACTATGCTGTTGGTATCTGTTATAAGAACAAGGTCACGGCTTTTGTCCAACGCCGTGTACACAGATTCACTTATAGCCATGGAGGTCCTCACGATTTCTTGCGAGTTGAGAGCATTCTGGGCTTCTGTCAGATATTCGTGCAAGTTCGTTCCCGAGTTTTCAATCAGGATCTGGAACAAAAACATAAGAGTGTACAGGCTGACTTCTGTAGACTGAACCATCAATGATAGTACTTGATATAAAAAAATCATCTAATGTCACTTTTTATTCATTTTAACGTTAAAAATTGTACAAATATTAAAAATTAAGAAAAAATCTTTTCCTCCTTATTGACCGATTCCGTCTGAACAGCCTCCTAACTATTAGGAACTATTTTCTCTTAACAGACCTTATCTAATCTTTAATTTGCATTTGTCTTGTATGATGTCATGATTTATTGCTCACCTTGCTTTCGTTATCCCATTTTACGCTGCTCTTGATTCATTTTATAATAATAATAATAATAATAATAATTTATTATTTTATAACATAAAATGAAGTTAAATGCGCACAGGCTGATGACGATAACTTTGAAGGATGCCATACCGTTACTGTATAAATATCAGTTTATCATTAGAGAAAAAATAATAAAACATTATCAGTAATAAATGGTTATTTAAGAAAATAAGAAGAAACTCATTCTGCAGGAGAATAGGTTGTTTAATTCCAACACAACAGAGAGAAAAAATTGACAAAAAAGGACGATTTATGTAATTGTTCATCGATAGTTATTCAGATATCGTGCGACTGGCACTCTCAACACGTCACGCAAGGTGGCACAATTACACAGAAGACAAACACTTTGAGTGAGTAGAAATACTTTGTTTGAATATAAAATACATTTTTCATTGTATAAATTCACTTTTCCACATCCAAAATGTATTTGTTAAATGTAAACATTGTTTGTAAATCCCAGGCCCTGAAGATGATCTCAATAAAAGATCGAAACGTTGGCACGATAAAGAAAATGTTTTTCTGAAACCTACATCACACCCGACCGCATCTCACGATATCTGAATAACTATCAATTAACGGTCACTAATCTCTGATAATGTGCGGTACAATGAAACAACTTTTCATTCGACTCAAACTTTTAACCAGCTCGCAATAGTCAATCTTTCTTCTAGCTTTTAACTTCAGATACGTAATATTATGTTGTTTTTCACCCGGTCAGAACGCTACGGCTAGCATTGTACTCAACGGACACATATGAAACGATAGTACTCAGAGGTCTTGAGGCAATCTCTGATAAAGAAGTCTTGAGTAGTAGGGTTAGGTAACGTTCGTTGACAAAAGTTGATGAGGTTGTGAATGGTGAGATTAATGACGTAGTAGATGTTAAATAAATTCGGGTTGATTTTTGATACTGCGCCCTTTAAGAAGTATTGTTGCATTCTCCATTCCGTACCTAGCATACCGGTCGAATTCATCCAAGAATTTGATTATTTGGCCCTGTTTTAATGGTTGTAATCTTATACGGTTATGTTGTACATTCCAAAGCATTTCCTTATGCGGATAATTGTAGCACAGTTTATTAGTAGGTCCTCTGCTTCTTTCCAGAACTGCACCCACTGTGTAGGTTCATAACCACCCATCTTCCTCAAATGCCCATTCAGTCCGCTGTGCCCTGTTAGGAATCTGTTAGGATCCGGATTTTTCCTTGCTGTTAGAGAGAAAAAGAAAAGAGAGAGTGAGTGAGAGAGAGAAAGAGATAGATAGTGTGAGTGAATGAGTGAGAGAGAAAATGAGTGAGGGACAGAGAATAGCTGAGAGTAAGTGAGAGAGAGATAGAGAGCGAGAGAGCGAGAAAGCGAGAGAGAGAGAGAGAGAGAGAGAGAGAGAGAGAGAGAGAGAGAGAGAGAGAGAGAGAGAGAGAGAGAGAGAGAGAGAGAGAGAGAGAGAGAGAGAGAGAGAGAGAGAGAGAGAGAGAGAGAGAGAGAGAGAGAGAGAGAGAGAGAGAGAGAGAGAGAGAGAGAGAGAGAGAGAGAGAGAGAGAGAGAGAGAGAGAGAGAGAGAGAGAGAGAGAGAGAGAGAGAGAGAGAGAGAGAGAGAGAGAGAGAGAGAGAGAGAGAGAGAGAGAGAGAGAGAGAGAGAGAGAGAGAGAGAGAGAGAGAGAGAGAGAGAGAGAGAGAGAGAGAGAGAGAGAGAGAGAGAGAGAGAGAGAGAGAGAGAGAGAGAGAGAGAGAGAGAGAGAGAGAGAGAGAGAGAGAGAGAGAGAGAGAGAGAGAGAGAGAGAGAGAGAGAGAGAGAGAGAGAGAGAGAGAGAGAGAGAGAGAGAGAGAGAGAGAGAGAGAGAGAGAGAGAGAGAGAGAGAGAGAGAGAGAGAGAGAGAGAGAGAGAGAGAGAGAGAGAGAGAGAGAGAGAGAGAGAGAGAGAGAGAGAGAGAGAGAGAGAGAGAGAGAGAGAGAGAGAGAGNTAAATACCTCCCTTCGCCAAAGTGGCTCATTTTATTTTACTTATTTCATTTTATTAAAAAAATTTTTTTTGTAAAATATTCATTTTAGGTGGGCGGTATGTTCGCACCGGGCACATTTTATTTTCTTCTTTCTTAAAAATAAAAAGAGTATTTAAATTTTCATTATTCAACTTTGTTGTGTCACACCTCGTCATCAGACCCGAAGGGGATTAAAGGTGCGTTGAGTCGGCCCTGTCGACGTCACGCTTAGTAGTACGTTACAAACCGCCGAACACGCTTGGTCGGACCTCGCCAATTGGCCTAACCTCATTTTTGTCTCTCCTCAAAGTCAACCCTCGTTTTCTTTTCTCTTTTTTTACCCTCGTATACAGCAGGAGTATTCTCATTTTATGTTTTACTTTTTCTTCGCTACGCCTCCGCACTTTCTGGTAGTTTCAACAGGTTTCTCCGACGCTGAATCCGAGCTCGGTGACGCCGAAGGTGATTCCAACGACGCACCAGAAGGTATATTTCATACAGTCCACTCCAAGGTAAATTTTCTTTATTTTATTTTATTTTATTTTGTTTCACTCGTCAAGCCTCCCTTTCATTTTATTTTATTTTACTTTACTCGTCAAGCCTCCGTTTATTTGCTTATTTTAATTAAGACCAGCCCGAACAGGGGGCTATCGACAGCTAGGTCATTTCTGCCCAAAATTCATGCAAACTGTAATCTAGCCTAACACTACTAAAATTGGATAAATCAGTGCACAAATAAATACATTCATATATTCCGATCATTAAGATTAGTCAGTAGAACTGGATATTCCTCTATCGACCTATGCACACTATTAATAATCTAACCTAAATTAGGATCGATGAGGTACTTTTATCAATATTCCGCCATCTACCCTAAACACCAACACTGCTGGAGGAGTGTTGGTGACACTATATTTCACCATCTCCCCTCACCACTCACACTAATAAAATTCAAACAAAGCACATAATGTTAAAAGACATAAATATAACTATACACCGTAAAATAATCCCCACGTCTTCTAAAAAACGCAACAGGCGACCAAGAAACCGACTGCTGTGTTCGAAAACCATTCTTAAATCCGGCGGCATCCCTACACGCTCTCTATACGGAGCGGAGGCATGTCCCGCCTCTATTATGAGGGAAACATCGAGCAAACTTTCTCTGCGTAAGGGGCACCTACGCGGGCTTTGGCCCAAACCAGATGCCCGTATGTCAACCGTGTATGGCCAATCCTCAATCGGGTGAGGACGATCCCACTTCATCGGCTACCGGTCGTGCCCTTGACTCGCAAGAGCCTCTCTTGGACGACCCCGCCCACTGACGCTGCCATCTTTCACTGCGAGTTTAGCGTCAGAAGGCCTGATCGTGATGGTCCGGTCTGGAGAGTGGACGTCTCAGCTTTCGCCGCCTTGGCCGCACATTCGTCACCCTCCAGGCCGACGTATCCGGGAACCCAGGCAACAACCACCGTTTTCCGAATGCGATTCAGTTTGGCGTATTTCTCTAACCAGAGCACGACGAGAGGGTCCAGAGAACTCTCGTATAGCCCAGACAGAGCTCAGAGTCATACATACGAGGAAGGCTGAACCCGAATCGCTCGAGAGCTATTATTATTATTTCAATATATTCATCTATTTAGAGAAATATTTGAGAAGGTTGATTTGTTTCAACCCCTGTTTTGAAATTATATTTCTTCGTGTATACAGCTACTTAAATATTTAAAAACTTTCTTATATTGGCGAGCCATGTCCACAACAGGAGTGCCTTCTGCGCCTCTATAACAAGTTTGCTCGGCAGGCTTATATCGTTAATACTTGTCAGTGTTGCTTTAGGTAGCAAACCACCTGTAGAATTATTATTGGAACGATCACAACTATATCCAGTCTAAACATTTCTTTCAGTTCAAAACTAAGGTTCAACTAAGGTAAACTACTTCCGAATTTTTTCAGCTCGGCTTTTTTGAGTGCTTTCGACATCAGGTATCGTAATATAATATATAATATCTATGATATATGACGTTCTATATGTCTTATCCATTATCAATATATTAGATTTGTTGCGAATGACAGTCCTGTCTGTTATTGCTTGGGCATCCAAATATATTTTGGTCTCACAGTTCTCTGCCAGTGCTGGTGTTTTATATTGCTAATAGGGTAATTCATAGCGTCGAGATTGTGGCATTTGTATTTTGGGCATATTGCTTGCCTTAATTTTAGTCATGTTATTATTTCGGCTTAAATATTCCTTCGAGGCAAACACAGGTCATCCTGCGACAATATGTTGAATGCTTTCCGTTGTGGAATTTCACATTTTCCACTTTTCGCTTATTTGCCTGTCACCTATGCCACGACCTCCTCGTCCCTTTGTGAGATGGTGGAAAAGGAGGTGCGGTGCACTAAAAAAGGGGATTACGGGAATGAGGTTAAATTATTAAAAATAAAGGTACTTCTGTATTGTAAAAAAAAAAAAAACATATAAATAATGGGGGAGAAAAATTTTAACCAAAGGATGCCTTTTTGGGTTATTTTAATTACCCTGCATTTAATTTGGGGGTCCGCTCCGCAGCAGGTCTGTCCTTCACAATGTCCTTAGCGCACCTGGCGCTAAAGGACCTAACGCTGGCGGAGTTTCTTTCCCCGCTGGAAAAGGGTGGCCACGCCCCCGCTTCCACGGTTCACGTGTCGCGAGATCTCCTGAATCGTGACACCCCCCCCTTCTGAAATACTTCCTGACCCTGTAGAATATGCACCCGAAACTTGGTGCTGAATGCTAGGAAGCCTTTTCCGCTATTAGCTTTGGTGACTGGCCAGGAATTTCAGGGGTAAGCTTTACCCGAGACACGGTAGGATCGGCCGCTTCAGTATTCTAATTTATGGTAGTTAAAATAAAGCTGCTGAGATGAAGACTCCTCAGGTAAGTGCATACTGTTTTTCTCCTTTGATTTTATTATACTCTAATTTTATTGCAAATTTATAAACATTGATTTTGATTGTTATGTATAAGTATAATCAAAATATAATACAATTACAATCAACTGTTAAACTAAATTAAACTTTCAATTTCTTATGGTAAAAAAATTAATTAAATATAATGAAATTAATTGTCAGGCATCCTTCGGTTCAAATTTTATATTACATATTTCTGGCTAAACAAAATTTTAATCTTAATACAATTAGTTTTATATCTCCCTCGGACGATTGTGTGTCGCTCTCTTATCTGTTTACATCTACCATGAGAAGGGATTAGGGAGTTTTCAGGACAGTGACCTCCCATGATAATGATAGACCTTGACCGTGATTTATTGGTACCTGGAAATAAGTCAATTTTTTCCCATAGATTAAAATTTGTAAATTTAATTTGGTCGTATCGGAGATGCGCTGAAAATGTAAACCTGGGAAACTCTTAATTGCTATTGCAAAATGTGTTTACTAGCTAAACTTTCCAAGTGAAAAAATATAATTTGTTATATACCCTTTTGAGAAGACTTTTTTTTTTGTTNCGATAACTAAAGCTTATAACTCATAAGCTGAATAATTTTTCTCCGCATGCTTTAGTTTTCGCGAGGTGAACGCTATGGGTTGTTACTCCCCGTTCACCACGTTGGTTAAACATGCTGAAACCCCTAGCTTTGAGCCATCCGTAAATACCGCGAATGGGGTTGTAAACTCTGGACTGGCAAGAATGGCGGCTCCGTAATCTTTTTCCTCAGGTCATCCAGGCATTTTCCGCCTCAGACGTCCACTCCAGATTCGCGTCCTTTTTTCTCAACTCATTCAGTGGGCTGGCAATCTTTGCAAAGTCGGGAATGAATCGGCTAAACAAATTTATAGCGCCTAGAAACTGAGCGACCTCGCGAGGAATTCTGGGACGGGGTATCTCTAGCAAGATGCTCGTACGACGCGGATCAATTTCCACCCACTTATGGCTTATGATGTGCCCGAGGAAATTTATCCAAGTTTGCGCGAGCTGCAGCTTCTCTTCATTTATCGTCAATCCGGCATCCCGCAAACGGTCGAAAATTAGTTTACGATGCTCTAAGTGTTGCTCATAATTTTCAGAGTAAACCACTAGGTCGTCGAAAAAGAAAAAAACGCAATCAAAAATTAAATCCCCAAACGTCTTTTCCATGAAAATTTGCAAGTTCCCAAGCCAAAGGGTACTCTTTTAAAAGCATATACGCCCCACGGAACTTGAAATGCCGTTAATTTCTGCGACTGTCTAGTCAGGGGTATTTGATTATATGCTGAATTTAAAACAAAAACGGTAAAGTACACTCCCTTTCTTAAATGAATAATTGCATCTTCTACTGTGTGGGTAGGATGCGAAATATACTGAATTTTATCCTTCAGTGTCCTATAATCCACGACCAAACAAAAATGTTTTGGTTTTTCTTCCCTAGATTTTTTGGGGACAAGAAAACATGGGGACGTGAAATGAGAATTAATTTTCTGTATAACATTATTTTCAAGAAGAGCTGCAATCTTGGACTTGAGGACCTGGAATCACTCAGGTCGTGATCGATAGCAAATCCCTGATTTTCTGGGATCGAAGACAGCCCCCTCCCTCAACGTAATGTTATACGAGTATCCCCTTGTACACCCTAATGTTTTGGTTAAGACGTCAGGGTATTTGTCTTTTAGGTGTCTCCTAAAATCCTCTTGTTTGATCATGGATACTGATCGAGTTAGTTTTGAATGGTCCATCATAAAAATTTTGGTTTCGTGTCTAAATTTAAAGGATATTGTGTTTTCGAAAGGATCTACGGCGGACATTTGAGTTTTCCCTAAAAAATCTAATCCCAAAATTACTGGTGACGGTAAAGTTAAGATTAAATACATTTCATGTGTCTATGTGAAGTTACCAACTTTAATTTTTAAAAGGGATTTTTATCTACGTTAATTGTTTGAGAATTCCCTACGATGACTTTAATATTACATGGTTTAGTCTTTAGGTTCTTTTTAAAATTTTTTAACCTTTCAAATAATGTTGATTGTATACATGAACTGCCGGCGCCAGTATCAATTAAACTTAAAACTTTTAAATTATTAATTTCTGTTTGAATGTGATTATTAAATTTGTTGAACTTTGACGTATTTTGATCTGCCTTTAGATTAACGCCGTAGATCCTGTACTCTAGTTTTTTTTACATTGCACGTTTTTCGATTTCTGGCTGCGGGATGAATGGAACCGTTCGCATTGACTGTTACTACTTTTTGACTCATTGCTATTAATTGACTCCAAAGATCCCGCAAAAGGTAAAACTTTATTAAAATTAATTGACTTTTGCCCTAATTTACCAGTGATCTGATTTATCGATTGATTTCGACCTTTCCTTATCATCTCCAGATATTCCTTTCTGGAACTTTTTTTGATTTTTAAAACTTCCCCTATATTTAGTTCTAAAATAATTTTCGCCGTTCTTGTCGTGGGACTTTTTAACTAATAACTAACATATTTACGTTATCCGAACCTTTGTTTGGATTGATGAGGAAGACTCCTTGTAGTAGTTTATCCTCGGCGATGTCCTGGTCGATGATTTTTAAACGTTCTCCTGTGGGGAAAGTTGCCAGATACTGGCTGATTTGTGGTATCCACTCCAAGTGGTTGGCAGAGATGCCATTTTCTAGCAGGTTCAATTCACAATGAGCGTTTGTGTAAGTTATTAAATCAGGAGGGCAAAGGTGTACGTGTGCAATTTTTTGTGTGCAAGTACTCTTTAGTGTAATTATTGTTTTCTCAAGACCAGATTGTGGTTTGAGTAAATATTTAACGTTTGGAAGTATAGTTAAAAAGCTTTCTCCGTATTTGGCAGCTACGGGGTACATTTCATATAGTCGGAAGTTTACATCTTGTACAATAGGTATTTCTAATAAATATAAATTTCTGTAGGTTTGATAATACAATTGACTTTGATAATTTCCTCATAGTTTATTATGTTTTGTGGGTGAACTTCAAAAGGTAATCTATTTCCATAGTAAGGCGAAATTTTATTTAGTTCATAGAATAGTTCGGATGGGGAAATTATGCTGGGGTGTAATGTTTTTAATTTACAAAATGCTATAGAATTTTCTATATCCTGTAATGCGTTTAATATAATGAGATATAGAATCTGTATTTGATTTAAGATATTATGTTGTCTGTTTAAATCCATGTAATGGTCAATGTTCTCGGTAGTTTCAATATCTTCTTAGCAATCACGTGATTATTCTGGTTTATAGTTTGTAGTGTTTTGTTGTATTCTTTTATGATTTCTGAGTTTAGTGAGTATTGAGCATTTATTTGTGATTGTTGTGAATGTTTAATATTTTTTTCGAATCTTTCTTTGTCGTTGTTATCTAAGTTACCGGTTATAAATTCAATTATTGTTCCGAGACCGTTTATAATTCCTCTCTTAAATCTATCTTTAATAATATTCCCTTGTGGGTTGATAAATTCTAATTTATCTCTTATAATTTCTCTAGTGTGGTTAATTATTTTACAATAGCTAGTTAGAGTGACCCCATCGGTTAACGTACTAGTCCCGCGTATTACTTTTCCTTGTTGGTACAACAGTATCGAGCGATAGTTTTCGTCCATTTCGATTTGATGAAAACCTGATGCAAGGTCAATTGTCGTAAAATAATTACATCGGCCTAACTTAGGTCTGTTATGTTTGGTATCGAATATTTGTCTTCGACAATTTTTTCGTTGAACTTGCGGTAATCGATGACTAAGCGCCACTTTTTCCGTCCAGAGGCTTCAGTTTTTTTTTGGGACGACCCAAACCGGGGCTGAGTATGGTGGTGGCTGACATCTGAGTGACGTGGAAATTTAAATCAACGTTTGCCAAGATGTTTGGTTGCCCAGAGGATCTAGACTCTTGTTTCAGGTGTTTTCCTCGATATATAAGAGTATTAGCCTAGTTGCTGAGTCTGCAGGATCTATTATGATGACAGAAGCAGCCGTTTCGGATATAACTTTATATATNTATATATTAAGCGATGAATAATCCAGGTCTAATGCGTGTATTTGTAGAGTTCAATGTCCGCGAAGATAAATCGGCATGAATGAGTTGTTGTAACCGGCGACTTTTCTCGTCTACAGCTTTCTCCGAAATTTAAAATTTACGCAAAAATTAAGGAAATATTATTTTGAACAACTTTTAGTAACATAAAATAATTTCTTATAAACACATAAAACTGAAAATACGACTTATTAGGAATAATGGATAAAAGTAAAAAGAAATTATTTCATCCGGGAAAAATGGATCGAGGATTGCCACGACCTCCTCGTCCCTTTGTGGGAGAGACGGTGGAAAAGGAGGTTCGGTGCACTAAAAAAGGGGATTACGGGAATAAGGTTAAATTATTAAAAATAAAGGTACTTCTGTATTGTTAACAAAAAAAACATATAAATAGAGGGGGAGAAAAATTTTATCTAAAGGATGGCTTTTTGGGTTATTTTAATTACCCTACACTTAATTGGGGGTCCCCTCCGCCACAGGTCTGTCCTTAACAACGTCCTTAGCACGCCTGGCGCTAAAGGACGTAATCTGGCGGAGTCTCTTTCCCCGCTGAAAAGGCTGGCCACGCCCCCGCTTCCACGGTTCACGTGTCGCGAGATCTCTGAGTTGTGACACCTATAACTATATACTTTTTAACTTCTTATAAGCGTTAGTAGCGACAACCTGATCCAGAACCGCGAAGATGAATCCTTCCGTTTCGGGTATAAATAGCATTTGATAAGCTACTTATATGACGCGGGTAAATCAATATCATTTGCTTAAAGATTTGCGTAAAATCTGCCGCGGAATTGCTTCTGAGCCCATCCATTCTTTATCACTTTCACAGACGATACAATATTTGTTTCTGCGACTCAAAGTCTGTATAATCTTTATCTCGACATTTAATTTTATTTATCACAGGAGTATGTAATTGCTGAAAATACAGTTTCACGAATTCTCCCCCTGTTTACACAGCTGTTCGACATTGCAAAGTCTCTGTCTGCCTCCTTGTTTCCATGAAAGGTAGAGTAGTCTAATCCTAGAAGCTTTAGGGTGGTGGAAATGAGCAAGTGTCATTTGAGCCCTAACAAATCCATCTGATTTATATCTGATCATTTAAGCACTCCAAAGCTATAAAAGATATGACATGTACGTTGTTCTTGGTATGCTGCTCTCCTTGGGTTCGATATCACGTTTTTCAACCTTACAAAGGAAATTTCACTAAGATCATTAAGTTCTAAAAAATGTAAAAGTGAGTGTGTCTTTGGAATATTTGCAAAATAAGGCAACTTTGGTGAAATCCCCGAAAAGCTTGATTTAAAAAAAATGCTCGTCAGTATTTTCTTCGATACTTTACATTTTGTTGTGATTCCGTTTTGAGTACTGTGGGGTGGTAACCTGTTCGTCGTTCGAATCGCTTGTTTCTACTTTATTTTTTTTTTTATTATTTTATTTTATATTTTATTTATAAAAAATACTGTTTTACTGCTATGTTTACTTCTAGAAAAAAAATATTTTCAACTAATATGCATTCTTATAATGAAAGGGCAATTATATTTCGAAGAAAGCAAGTAGTCATTTTATAGCTTCTAGGATCTACAGCTTTTGAATGTACCACATGAAATGTTATTAAAGAAAACTGGAGCGGTACCACTTCTCAAGGGTGTCAACTAATCCGTTTTAAGTCCTTTTTAAGCAATATTTACGTTTTATTTTATAATAATACTTAATCTGATTTTAGGTTGAAGAAATCTTGAATAAAATGATTTTTATGTACATTTTAATCCTTTATCTACCGACGAAGTACCATCACCCTCGTTTTCCAGTCGTCACTTGTGTATAACCCCCCCAACACCATTAAAAAATGTAAAAATACACCCCATCAAAATGTGAACAAGGATACCGATAAATAGTTAAGAAAGCACTTTTGAAAGAAAACAAGTAATACTACAATTTAATAATGAAGTAACAAAACAGAAATCATCGACAACCGCTTGATGTATACGTGGCAAAAATAGAACTGAATTCAACAACCTAACCAAAATATTCACGGGCTTCATCACACAGACGTGTAATTCCTCGATACCACTATATAAGCGCAGTATTTCGTGGTGGACCCCGATATATCGGCAGCTCGTAAATACTACAGGCGACTGAGAATAAAATATCAAAGAACTACGCAAGATCAAAACCAGAGAGAAATCCGCAAAAGAGAGAACAAAGCGAAAAGACAATTCTTGAAAGTAAAAAGAACTCATGAAGAAATATGAGCACCGTAACCGACAAGTCCTCACCGTGGAACATTGCGTACAAAGCCACAGCAGGGAAAACGAAAGAAACCCTAAAACTAACATCAATTCTAAAGGAAGTCGGGACCTACACGAATAGTATTGAAGAAACTCTCTCGGAAATTCTGAAAAATGCTTACCAGTATAATCCATACAATATTAGTCACACAGAAATCCAAGAAGAAATTGCTGAAAATCCCATTAAAAAAATATTTACCATCCATTAAAAAAGAAATTTCAAATACTATCACTGGATTCAGAGAGAAAATGCCTGGAGATGACGGGCTAACAAAAGTTATCGTACAACAAGTAAATTTTATGTTTCAAATAGCCTTTGTGAAAGAAGAGAACAAAATAAACGACCTTTCTCCGGGGAAAGATTCTTGAAAAATCAATGATCGATAAAATAATGTTTCGATTTGGAAAGAGTAAAGTTATCTGACTGACAGTATGGCTTTATGCCCCAAAGAGTACAGTTGATGCCCTAATAGATGTAAAAGACACCCTAGAATCTCACCTGCGTTCCAAAAACGGTATTATTATCATCTTACTGGATGTCAAAGGAGGATGCTGCATGTTGGCCTGCTATTCTTGCTCAACTTAAAAAGAAAGAATGCTCCAGTAATCTATACTCCTTGTCAAGTAGTTACTTCGCAAACCGATCAGCTACACTAAAAATAGGCTTTTGGTCCGTCAACAGACAAGCTGAAAAAGTATGTCCTCAGGGATGATGTTCTGGCCCACGATTCTGGACAATCATTACGACTCATTTTAAACCTAGAACATCCAGAAGGAGCGCAGATCTTCGCTTTTACCGATGACATTCTTATTACTATTGCCCATAAATGTCCAATGATTGACTTATAGCAAACGAGACATTACACCAAATAGAGAAATGGACACACCGAAATAAGATCAAATTTCATCCAGAAAAATCCCAATTCTTATATGTTACCAAACTGAGAAATGTAGACCCAATTATGGCGTATCTATGTGGTATCCGCCTAAAAGTAGTGCATGAGATGAAATACTTGGGAGTTCGGATAAACAAAAAACTTACTTGGAATAGTCAACTAGACTACATATGCGAAAAAGTTTCGCAGCTAAATAATCTACTTAGGAGACCAGCCAAGGTGAATTGGAGTCTGGGGAGTAACGCTTTCGAAATTAGTTACAAAGGAGCGATTCTTTCAATCCTCACCTACGCGGCACAACATAAAATTGCACGAAAGGTAATAAAGGGTTTCAGGACAATTTCATTCGAAACTGTAGGCATATTAGAGGCTTTCTGTCTATCGACATATGTATTCAACAAGTAGTAGACCAAATTAAATCAGTAAAGCCGTCGACCTCACAAGTGGGGCCTAACCTTGAAGTAGACAAAAATTTTCCAGTCGATAAATGGACGCATTCTGCAGTATTTATGGATATTGTTAACAAAAATTATGTAACCTCCAATGTTGATATTCATATTTTCACGGACGGGACTAAAACCAACAGCCAAGTCTGTTGGTCATTTGTTGTTGTTGTAACTGAGAAATGATGATCAGAAAATTTCTTGAAAAGGTGTATTTTTTCCCATTTCTGTACACTTTTCTCCCAACCACTTCATCATGTGAAAATGATCTTCTTTTATTGTATGGGCAAACAATCGGAACGAGGAATTGAATTTAGAAAGTACCGGAAAACCCAAAAGCCCAAAACTCGAACTTCAATCTCTTCATCATATTGAAATAATAAGTTTTTATTTTATAGAACAATAATAGGCAAACAATCGTAACGCAATTGTTTTTAGAAATCACCTAAAAGGAAAGAAATTCGAGCTTGATCAAAAAATTGCTTCTCCTGAAAAGTTCTCCAAAGCTGTTTATCATATCGAAATTATTCTTTTTGTTCCTTTAGCGCAATAATATGCAAACAATCACAGCGATGAACATTTTAAAAAATACACCCATGAGCTGAGTAATACATTTTTGTGTAAAAAAAGGTGTACAATTGTGACACAACTTTCGCTTTTTGCCAAAAACTAACGAATCGATATTTTTCCAAAACCGTAGCCACAAATTCTTAGTGTATTAAGAAATGAAAAAAAATATTGATCGTAATTGACTAAATAGTTTTTTAGAAAATAGTATCGGATGATGGCAACCTTTAACCTCTCTATAGCCGTACAACCTGTTATTATGTCATTAAACAATCAATTATACGTAATATTAATTTTTCAGTTATATTTAAGGACTTAATGAGCTTTTAATAATTGAAAAGTGATTTTTTTCTCAAACAACTTACCTTATCGTAGCCTAATCTTACGGCCATATCAACTGTGTCTGCTTTTTCGATTTGGCTAAAAAAAAAGAAGGAGAAAGTAAAAAATAAAGTTCTATATGCAAACATCCCAGCGTGTGATAAGTAAGCTTGCATGCAAAAATTAACACGAGATAGTTACCTTGGTTCGACGATTGCGACGAAAATCATCGGCTGGGTACTTCTCATTGCTCTGAAAAAAATAGTTGTTCTTAATAAATTCTGATTTCAATGATTCACAACCGTACGATAAGCCAAAGACCCTGTGATACAGCTTGAGGGTTAAATCCGAAAATGACCTTTTTTTTATAACTTACAATTGTCGGGCCTAGATGCAAGTTACATATGATGGCCAAAATAGGGCAAAGAAAGACTGAAAAGACTAATACAAAAAGTTCAAAGAATGACATGAATTAGCATAATTGTTGTTAAATCAACACCCTGACATATGTAACTTATCCGAAGCAAAGCAACAAAAACAAAATGTCAGTCAATGTAACATAAAAATGAAAGGCTTTGAAAAAACCATAATTGTTGAAAAAATAAAATGGAGAGATACAGTAAAAGAAAAAAAAACCTACAGCCTATTCTATGGTGGATGGTTCAAAGCGGGGCACTTTTACAGACATAGCAAACAAAGAAGAACTATGAGCACCACTTGGCCCTTGGCTCCACAGTAATCATCTTTCAAACCGAATAGCCATAGACAAATGTACACATGAAATAAATGCAAATATCTCAAGGGTGCAATAGTAATACCGTCAAACAGAAGGCAGCTCCAAAGGCTATTCAAGCCTAAGAGATCAACATAAAACTCGTGGAACTGGAACTTCCTGAAGACCATAAAATACTAGGATCCACAAATAGCCTAACGCTTAGGTGGGTCACAGGTCATGAAGGAATTTAAGACAACAAATATACAAGGTTTTTACCTTGCGGTGCGACGGAACAAAACCGTCCCAAATCTATTCTGTGGAATAAATTGTAAACAATTTAAAAAAGAAATGGAGTCTTGGGTAACTAAAGTACACAACAAATAAGAGGAAAAACAAAATATAAGGCAAGCAAAAAGGCTACTCACCAAAACAACCCAATGAGAGAAATAGCATGAAAACAAAGGAATTCGAAAACCTAACGGGTGCATATACTTACAGGACATGATCCAGTAAAATACCACTTTAATGCCTAGAGGAGGCGGAGACAACAGGACATATCCTATGCAACTGTCCAGCAATACGTAGGAAAAGAAAATGGTACCTAGGAAAACCCATGTGCAATTTAATCCTAGATACTATACCCCTAAGAAGAATTCTTTACTTCCTTAAAGAAATAAAAATCTTCCAAAAAGCCAATAACAGAGACTGTTGAGTATAGGATCGGCCACAGATTAAAGATTGGAAGAAAATCGGGTACTGTTGAACTGAATGAGACAATAGTCACTTTTGCCGAGCTTCCTTTCGGAGATGTATTTACTCTTTCCTCAAGGCCTATATTTGTGTAAACATTAATATCAGGTATTACATTTTTAAATTATAACAATGCTACAGCCAAATTACTTATTTAATAATTCTTATCTACTATTATAATAATTAGAAATGTAGATTTTATCTCTTTTCCACTGGAGTCAAAATCTGAGTTTTGGGTCAAATACTTCAATATATTAATAAATTAGTCCCAGGTGTTAAGTACAAAGTTCTTTATGCTGAATAAACTTACATAAAATTCTTAAAATTCTAATATCACAAGTTGAACCACTAACAAATTTTAAAGTTTTAAAAACACCTAAAAAGCCAACACTGGGTAGATGTACAGTGTGTTCAGAGATAGTGCGTATTTTTTTTTTTTTGTGGTAATAGTGCAAAAAATTTTTTGAGTGATGATAGTACACCCTGTATGAAACAACTTCCAACGAACGGTCCCCATACCTATCGTCAGTCCGTGATGGGTTAGGATTACATTTAGTCTTTCTCAAGGTGCTACTATGACAAAAAATGGTTGGTCTATGGTTAGACCAAAAATATTTGGTCGAACACATTAAAGCCCATACATAAGATCGCAAAAACCATAGTAGAGCGGGAACTGTCGAAACATTCAATTGAACATAAACACAACTTTCAGTTAAATATTGACGACATAAAAATTTTAGACCATGAAAAATTTCTAGGGCGTATATTACTCAAAGAATCTATACATGTACAAAATGATCCCACCGCTTTCAATTTGAAAACTGATTACAATAATATTAGTACAATTTATTCAAATTTATTTACAAAAAATAATATTTTCAGAAAATAGATTGTGGTCTAGACAATGCATGTATTTATTTATTTATACCGATTTATATAGTTCTGATATTTTTAAAAAACCATCCAACAGTGGGAAATTTTGCATTAGTGCGTTGGATATTATGTAAGAAGGCACCTAATTTGGCTTGGTAATAAAACAAACCTTGCTGTTTATCTTGACCAAAAATACGATAACTGAGAGCATTGAATTAACTGGTTGATAATCTTCATCGATGTTTATTCTTGTACCGTTTGATAGCTTATTAAATAATCAAAATTTTCGTGAAGTTTGACAATCTCTAGGCTTAAACATAAGGGCATACCTAATTATACATTTTCTTAAAAACCAAACTTTGTGGTATTTTTTAAATCTAGTTTGTTTGGAAATCACTGGTGGTATTATTCAAATTGGAAAGTTGTGTTATGTGCTAATGATTGTCTTATTTTTCATGGTAAACATCTATCTTTATTATAATAGTGTTGTATTATATCAGATGTGCTTACCTGTTATCCTGATGTCTTTTTTTTTCCAATTTTCGGAATTTTCTTATTATTGTTCACTTGAGACTAATCTATTAATATAGATATATTTCAGTATCTATCATCTATCATATATTTAAGTAACTGTCACAAAACTCAGCTTTTCACTCAAGTGGAAAAGAGATCACGATCAAATCTGCGTGTCGAATTATTATGAGATAAAAGTTTTTTTTTCTATTTTAATATTTTATTACAGTTTGCAATTCTTGGTTACAATGTGTAATTTGATGAACATGGATGTATTTACAGCTATTTACATATTTACATTGTGGGGAACAAATAATCAATATTATTCTCCCACTTCACTGAATAAACTTCACAGCCTACTCCTCAGAGAGAAGTCTTATGGGATGTCTTGTAGTGTCGGTCGTGTGTGCTGATTCCGTGTTAAGCGTGAGTCTAGTCTGAACCTATGGTAACGAACGTAGTTGGATTTGGGGGTAGGAACATTGTTGTAGTATATCGTGCAAAGAGATTTGCTTCAGAGTGTAAATGCACTTGCTTTCATTTATCTTCATTTTCCATTGACTACATCAATCTGCTATACATGTGATATGTTCCTCCAGAACTTACGAAGCAACCGCAGGATCGGGGTTAGCGGATAGTACAGCTGTATCATCGGCAAAAGGTGCAAGGAGTATTGGAACATCTGTAGTACAAAGGATATGTAGGATTGATTCTTGCACACTTCCCTTCGATACTCCTCTGCCAGAGAGCAGTATTCGGAGACTTTTCAGACCCGAAAGAACAGCTCTATTCGATAAGAGCGGAGGATTAAGTAGAGGGTAGAAAGGAAGGTAGGGTAAGGTAGGACACGCTACAGGACATTCATATGCCAAATGCGGTTAAACGCTTGTGCCACTTCAAGTAGATGAGTTACTAAGTAAGTAATTTTGTTATAATATTGTGATAATTTAAAAATGTAATACCTGATATTAATGTTAACACAAATATAGGCCCCGAGGAAGGAGAAAATATATCTCCGAAAGAAAGCGCGGCATAACTGAATATTGTCTCATTCAGTCGACCGGTTCCTGATTTTCTTCCAATTAACAGTTCCCTCCGACTCTAAATAGGGTAAAATACGTTTGAGATATTTGCAATCCTGACAAAATCGCAATACAACCAATTGGGATGTATAGGAAAGTCTGCGGTATAAATTGTATAAAGGATAAGATCAATACCAATACTCCATTGTGGGCATCGGCCTGCAAAATCTGAGTTGTAGCATCTTACTCTGAAGCAGAATTCTATTAAACAGGATTCAAGAATAAGGTAATAAAAACAAGTCACCAAGTTTTAACAAATTACACAGTCATAGAAGAAGTCAGACGAAAATCAGGTGGCTCGAAATCCAATGAAGGAAGTCAGGTACATTGTGTACGATCATCAAACTCATTTGGGAAACGCACCTAGGACTTTCAAGCGGAAGTATGTGCTAAATATTAACGCTTGTTCCATAGAAAATATTAAAGGAGGTCACAGTGACAAAAATAAGAGGAGAAACTACCAGTTAATGTTGAACTGTTGACCTCCTAAGTTTCTTGCTGTATGACAAACATTTGTTCGGTATTTTAAGAAGTCTCAAGTGTATATTGAGTTGTTTCTTTTAAGGCAAGTACATGTCAATCACGTCAAGGTTATCGTAAAGTAAAAGTGTACATGTTGTGCGCTTATTGTCATTTTCTACTTGGAACACTAAAATACAGAAATAAACAGCAAGAGGACTTGACAAGTACGTCTGAACCCAAACTGCCGGTTGCGGGAATGAAGGATGGTGAGAATGTGCTAGTGCAGGAGTTTTTCTAGACGTGTGCCAATTATAGGCATAGTGTGGGACGTGTGTGGTACTAAGTGCAAAATTGTAAATGTAGGTTAGGAAAACTACAGCTCTTTTAGGTAGGTGTCGAAGGATTTTTGCTGTGATTAGGTCGAAACAAGGAGCTAGAACCAATTGAAGAAGAAGAAGCAATCCCTTCTTTCAAGACTTGCTAGGATACCAATCCGTGGAAAAGAATTGCAGCAATAACAACCTTCTCTTGGGGCGTCGGTGGCCCCAACGGTTTAGGAGTTGACGCGCTAAGGTAAAGGCGCTCATCACAGTAAGGTAAAAGTTCCGGGTTCGAATGCAGGGCCGCTGGATTCGAATGGTTTTTCTTTCAAAAACACCGGCACCCCGAGGGTTTGATATAACCTCTGCTGTTGCGAACCATCGTAAAAAAAACCTTCTCTTTCTTAAAAGAAAGATCAAAGCAACTGAACTAACTAGCAAACTATGAAAAGTTTTTTAATCTTATTTCTGAATACTGGTGCTAAGCTTAAAAACTTGTAGCAGCAAGTGTAATACATTAACATTACAGAGAAAAATGTTCAATTCTTTGAAACGTTTTACGATAGAAAACCTAATAAATTTTTTTCTAACCTGTTGCAGAAAATTTCACTTTGGAGAAAGCCAACCAGGTCCCTTGCCAGTTAGGATCATTTCCTAATTGGGTCAGCAAGATCTGGGGCAAATATTATGTATGAATCACAAGTCTGTCCAAGATGGAATATGATGTTTGGACAAGCCTGCCTTAAAATAATCCTAGATCTAGCGGAGGATTAAGTAGAGGGTAGAAAGGTAAGGTAGGGTAAGGTAGGACACGCTACAGGAGATTCATATGCCAAATGCGGTTAAACGCTTGGCTTATGAGCATAATACCAAAACATTCCAAATAATATATTACAATGTTATGCAGTTATAAAAATGTATTAAATGGCAATTTAAATAAATGAAGAGTGTTTGTTTATATTGACCTTATAAAGTTTTCTTTGTGATCTGTATGTCTTACATCGACGAATATAAGATTGGGAAGTAAGTTCGGAAAGCAATTTATTGCCTCTTTGATAGTCCGTACCCACACGTTGGAAAATTTCGCCTTGTCGATCGCTTTGGCGAGTTCCTTGAAGTATTTGTCATTCTTATCCGCAATGATGAGTGCCTGAAATAAACACAAAATGATTTCAAGTTTAAAAAAAATTGTTTATTTATATTGTTGATCCTTGCATTGAACCTGGGTAAAATATTCTATATTTAGTGAAGCAACGAGTAATTTGGTTCTCTTCGATATATGGGTCTACAATTTGGGTTTATTTCACCATTTTGTCCTAGCGTTGGCCAATTGATTCGCTTGTGGAACGCCATCAGTGCCAATGATTTTCTACGTGATGACATCTCTCCTTCTTTTAAGTTTATACCTGTTTTGATATTTCTATAACCACTACGTTTTCACTCCTATCAGTGCGCTTTAGCTCGGCCTTTTTCGATCATTTCGGTTGGCATAGTCTTGCCAGTTTATACTGTCAAGCGCGTGTTGGCTTGTCGCCATCTTCAGTTGCTATGCTAGTATATATCTAACAAAACAAAATTGCAAGAACAGGCCGATAGACAACAATGATAGAAAACGATCAAGATTCATGACCCCTCAGACCTCAAGAAAAATTTCAGACCAATACGTGTGTCGATTCATCCTACCTTCCTAGTCTATTATATTTATGTATCTATTCATCCTCCCTCTTCTCGCTGGTTTTCTGTCCGATATTTTTAAAAATAAATTTATTAGCTAAATTTATTGTATAATTTATAAAATAAATATTACAATACAGAATATTTTCGCACCGTATTCGAGACCTAGTCAGCTAGTTCCCTGGGCTATTCTTGCTAAACGATCAGATCAGATATAGTGGGAGTCAATCTGAGAAAGCTGGAGTCAGTGAGTCAGAGAGTTAATGGTTCAGGGTACTCAGTTTCTAGTCCGTACTTCCGTCCCGCGGGGTTGGACATCAGAAGAAGGTACTCCAAGATCCATGATCCAGCACGATAGCGTTCCTCCTCCGCGTGAAGACTATACGCTGACCGATAAATCCAATTGTAAGCCATGGGACATATTCTCATCAGAGATAGCAAAGGCAATTACGAAGTATGTGACGTGATATTACTCCTTTTTACCCTATCCTGAGTTCTACCTAACCGACTGCTACTTCAGAGTGAAGTGAGGCAACGAGTTCTCGGTCCCACAAGGGAGCATTCTTGGTCCCCCTTTTATGTTATTTATACTGCTGTAGTACCTACACCCCCTAACACCATCATCACCACCTACGCGGATGATACCGCAGTTTTGTCCTCTAAGTCAAATCTTCTACAAGCTACCTCCAACATCCAAAACCACATTGACCTTATCCACGACTGGTACAAAAAGGGAAAAACAGGACTGAAAGAAGAAAAATGTACGTTCACATCGAAAAAACAGCCTTATCCTCCACTGTACATCAACAATAAAGAAATACTGACTTCCATTGAAGCCAAATACTTTCAGACTGGAGTGAAATCCCAACACAAAACTTAACAGACAAAAATATAACAGAAGATAACTACGAATACTTTTAAAACAGACAGTTTTTCTTGACCGTCAACACGAAACTAACCTTTTATAAGACTTTACTGCGACCACTTTGAACTGCGTCGTGGATCTGTAGGTTTTTGAACACAAACACAATTGCGACTTCTACAAACCAAAAATATTATACACAGAACAAAACAAACCTAAACGTAACTTTTTAGAAATGGTTAACATCAACAGAGATAAACACAGCATCAATTACAAAACAGACACATGCAAACTTAGTCGCAGCTACGCCAATATCATTAATCAAATTCAGTATCGATAACATACATATATCATCATTACATCACACAAAACATATAATATAACATATAAAACAATCATCACATTCCACACATTAAACATTTCTACATAGCCTAATTTTCAACAATTTATACTTTTCCTATTTATCCCCGTCTATATAATCCTGAAAGGATAATCTGGCCGAACTATTACCAACTTGTTTTCCTTTCGTCTTTCTAATAATGTCTTTCTATACCGACTTCCTTCCCCACCCCTTCAAAATCCAACGTATATACATAAAACAGCAATATCTCACTGGCACTCTTAACAGGACACACAATAATGGCACAATTACGGAGAAAACAAATACTTTGGGTGAGTAGAAATACTTTGATTGAATATAAAAAATATTTTTTTGCATTGTATAAATCCCTTTTTTTCCACATCCTACATGTATTTGTTAAATGTAAACAATGCTTGTAAATCTCAGGCCCTGAAGATGATCTCAATAAAGATCGGAACGTTGGCACGATAAAGAAAATATTTTTCTAAAACCTACGTCACGATGTCCGAATAATCATCGACTAACGGTCACTAATCACCACACATATATCACCAGCTATTTCCGAATTAAGCAAAATGATCCCTAATTCGTATCTTAAACCAATTCAAGCTGGAGTGCCACAGGGCACTGTATGCCCTCTTCCCCGATGATCTAAAAGAAAACAGGGAAAATACCACGGCATCCGAATCAACAAATGCACTGCAAAGAGGAGGATTAAGCCGAATAAAGATAAACGTGTGTTGATTTCATCACCCTGAAAATGTATTACATAATTTGTCGTGAAATCCCATATGACAACGTGGCAAGGTACCTTACTATGACAGAAGCGCGCTTGCGAGGTCAAAAAAAAGAAACTTGGAACTTTCAAAACTACTGTTTTGTACTCACTTATTATCTCGGCTTAACGCAAAACCATTGAATCATTGATATTTAACCTAACCTAACCCTACCTAACATAACCTAACCATATAGAAATGATGAATGGTGGACTGAGTGCGGTGTTCAATCCTTTTTAAAAGATAGTTCCTACTCACAGTAAGTTGTTTTGCAACGATCCGGATTTCGAGCTTTTAGCTCATCATCAGATTGAAGGAGTGCTACAACCACGTCTCTCGACATGAATTGCAAAATTGTCCGGATCGTTGCAAAACAACTTCCTGTGAGTAGGAACTATCTTTTTAAAAAGGATTATAACCTAACCATTCCCTATCCTAACTTACTACGTCCCTAACCCGAGTCAACTTAGAACAATGCCACGTAATCCAACTTATGCGCACTATCTAGAAGATTTTTCTTGAAATCTCATACACCAGCGAAGTAAAGTACATTGGCATGGCTTTAAATGCGTGCTTGTGATGGAAAACACATCAAAAAATTAGGACTTTTAAAACTCGCGCTTCGCACTCGCATATTTTCTTTGCTTCGCGCAAAAACATTGAATCATGGATATATTAATCCTAACCGTACATTGCTTAGCCTAAACCGAACGCTAATCCTAACATAAACAGTAAATAACTTAACCTAATACTAATCTTGACAGCACATAATGTAACCTATCCCTAACCCTAACCCAATCGTACGTAGCGTAGCCTAAAGCTACTTAACCTAACTATTCCTAACCTAACTTAACCCAACCCAACCAATGCACTCTCTCCGGTAACAAGAAATCGAAGTTAAATAACCGCTCTGCGGAAGAGACTTTTTAAAAAAGGAAGTTTTATTGTAAAAGATTACAACAGTGGAACCGACACTATGACGGACAAAACGCAACAGTAACAGTGAGCCCCTTCGCAGTAGATACAAGGGGTTTTATACATATTTGTTTAATTAGTTTAATTGCTCTAAGGGCTGATGTGTTTGGTTGCAATGATAAGAAGGGATAAGAAGGGCGCTTTATCGTCTCTGGCCCTTAGGCTAATTGGGTCCTGGATATCTGGCTGGCTGATAATCTGTCACCTCTGACCCGCTCGACTTATCTGAAGTGCTTCTTGTCTACATGGCGTGTAGGTCGTTTCTATAACTCCTCCGTCCTTAAGGTCGAAGCTCCTGCGACAGAAAAGGTAGTCTTGAGAAAGCGGATGATGCAGGTGTTGGCTGAGCGTTTTCATCTTGACGGACTTCTTCATATGTTGATTCCATCTCGTGTGAGGGTTGAAAAATTTTCTTACGGCGCCAGCGGAGAAAAGCAATCGTGGGGACTGCTAACATTATGCCGATAAATATTATGATATAAATGTACATAGTTGAAAACCTTGAGGGAGTATCCTCTAAAAATTCAAACGGTTGCATTTTTATATTTACAACATGTAAATTTTCAAAAGATATGTTGGTTTTTACTTGGTCAAACACATCAGCTATTGTTAAAAAAACTTTGGTTTCTTTAAACATTGGTATTGTCTTTTCATTTAACAATCTTTCGTTGCTACTTAATTTCATTAGGCTAGTATTTGTTAAGAATACAGTTTCATTAGTATTATTTCTAATAATTACAATTGTCTTGGTCCTATATGCTAAATAATGGTCGATAAAAGGTACATATTTTATAAATGGTTCACTTGATATAAAAACAGACTTGCAATTAGAAAGATTTTCGTTTGTTAATATTTTTTTATACAATCATTATTAATTTTTGATTTATTTGTACAATATGTAAAGTTATTAATTTCTATGCACGTAGCAGTGAATAAATCATCCTTCGCCTTGAGTATTAAGGGTGGATAAGTGTATATTGTAGTTGCTCGGGAGTTTTTAAGAACTGGATAGGATCTCTCAGGAAATAGGCATCAAAGGTTTGGCTTTGTAAGGGAATATCAATAAAATAGTAGATATTATTATCAACAAAAGAGCAATGCACTTTAGTTAGTTGCCAAAGCGTACTAAGATCAGGTGATATAAACGTAATATTTTTAGTTTCCTTTAGAGACTCAAGATCATCGTATCTAAAAATAGAAGAATGTAGCATTTTTAATTTGCAGAACTCTACAGAGTTTTCTATATCATTAATTTTATTCTCTAATAAAATCAGGTTTAGAAGGATAGCGTTATAAAGTTGGTTCCTTTCTAGTTCATTTAATAGGGGATTAGCTAATAATTTTATCTTTCTGTTGTTTTCTTGTATGATTTGTATATCACGATTAAATTCATGCACTAGTTTTTTATTGATTGTCATTTGGCTTTCCCCATTGTGTTGCAAATGAAAGGAGTTGCTCTGGATTGCATTTATGGCTTTGTCGTATCTCTCTTTGTCATCAGAGTCCATGTTTCCAGTGATCCAAGAGATTGCCTTTCCTAAACCATTAAAAAGTCCTCTCTTTGGTCTTTGTGTTTTTGATTTGTTTATCATTAAGTGATTAAATTTCTTTCGTGTGTAGAGAAACAATTTTGATAAAGATTCTGGTTTGTTAAGTATAAACTTGAGTAAGTCTTTTACGTAATCTAGTTCCGTTTTTATCTGTTCTAAGTTGATTAAATGAATAAATGTGTAATATTTGTCTGTCATATGTGTGCTATCAACGAGAGTCTTAGTGCTTGGATTAGAGGTTTTTTTTCGTATTTTATGATTAGGGTTTCTGTAGTCAATTACCAATCCAACTTTTTTCTTTCTTGAAGCATCCGTGTTCTTAAGAACTACCCAAATTGGACTATTGAAATGCGAATTGGGATGTCGGATTATTTTATTTTCAAGCAATTTGTCAATTTTTACTTGAACTTCTTTGCGGTTCACTTGGGGGTATCTATAATTTCTGGAATACACTGGTTTGTCATCAGTGGTTAATATTTTATGCTTTAGTAAATTTGTAGAACTTAGTCTATCGTTTTCTCTTTTTATTATTTCAGGGTATTCCTTTAATAATTTTATTATTTTAAATTTTTCTTCGGAGTTGATATGCTCCGTTCTAATTAGCTCGGGTATTTCTTCCCTTATTTCTTCCGAAGCCACAGCTTTCGACCTTTCGGGGCAATTGGCCACTAATGAGTCGGTATAGCTCATAGAAGTGCTTGTTTAGTCGATGTCCATAGGTTCAGGGCAAATGGCGATAACCTGCTTGGATTCATCGCAAATCACTTTGTTCATCTCGGCTTCGACGTTTATATTTTTTCTTATCTTTTTAAAATATTTATCATTTACTTCTGGTGGCTCGAAAGAGAATCTCAATGGAATCGTGCCACCATCATAAGAAAGAATTTTATTGTTAAGGTCTATTTTTACGTCTAGCTTCTGCATGGTTTTATATCCTAACAAAACTTGGTATTTATCTGAAAATGGGAAGAGATGAAATTTCGCAATATCTGGCTTTTTGAAAATGTTTGAAAGATCTAAATTGCAAAATTTTTCTCCGTTTTTCTTTCCTGTGGGAGTTGAAATTATAAAAGTGTCATTGTTTAGAATTAAGTTTTCGGGTACAGCGTGAGGGGTAATATAATTTTCTGAAGATCCAGTGTCGATTAACCATATGAATCCAAATCTATCAACAAAATGTGGCAGGGACTGAGAGATGCAGTTTATTTGATACTCGGGGGGCTGCCTTTCGATTCTTTGCCGAGTTCTAAAAAATGGTCAAATTTTTCTGTCAATGTATGGATGATGTGTTCTAATCTGTTAATTCTGTCTCTCGAAGTATGGTTTGTTTTTGCTTTTACGCAGTGTGTTAATTCGTACGGGGACCTCAACTCTGATATTCGAGGTTTTCCCACCGATCGCATAGAAACTGTGTTCTGAGAGTCGCGTTTAATAAATGGTCTTGGCCTATTAAAAGGGTGATTAGGATCGTTGCAATTGTCTGGTTTTTTGAAGTGTTGACCATGATAATTATTGGAGTGGAATTTGTGTCTGTTGTCAAACGTAGTGTTAATGTATTTGGATTGATTGTTGTTGTGCTGAAAATGTTTAGGACCATTAGAGAAAACTTGTACGTTTGAGAGTAACAAAGAACATTTGTTATACATTGTGCTTCTAACATCATCCAAAGACTCGAGGTTAAAGATCATAATATAGTTGCTTAGGGCAGGGGGTAAACATTTGTATATATGAAATATTATTTCTTTGTCTATTCTGATCATTAGTTCTTTAAGGGCTTCTGAGCTTAATCCATCTAATTTAAGTCGGATATAGACAAGATTTCGCAAACCCTGAACTCTATTCACAAATTCTATAGGGGATTCTTTTGGGTTTAATCTAGTACGCATAACTTCTTCTTTAAGAATTTCGAAAGATCTTGCGTGTGCAAAGTTTTCTTTTAAAATTTTAATTAGTATCAATAAATGATTTATTTCATGTGACAGGAGTACATTTCTGGCAGGGCCAACTAACTTGCTCTTTGTTTTTATAAATAAAATATTATGATTATAATCTCTTTCTACTATATTTTCAGCACAAAGGACACTATAGGCTGTTTCAAGAATTTCACAGAAAAGTGCTAATTGAGAAGGGTTTCCATCAAAGAAAGGGATGTGATCATAATCCTCTTTTGCAATTTTATAGTTAATTTTCTGAGACATTTTAGTGGTTATAGGGGAAGGAAAGATTAATTTGGAAGGCGAAAGATGAGGACTCACTTCTACGTTGGTGTTCTTCTTCGCCAGGCCGTCTTCCTTCTTGGTTCCTGCTCCTTTCTCCGTCTTGAGGCGATTTTTCACGTTGACCGCTCCTGGATGGGACAAATGGCCGTAGCCGGAGATCTCTTCGGTCTTGAATTTGTTCTTGAACCGCGATTTAAAGCAACGATATGCTCGCTAAAAATTCTCGTTGGGTCGGTTGGACGCAACTGCGAGACAAATGGTTACGACTTTTTTCGAATTTTAGCTTCGCGGTCCCTGTTCCGGGCGCCAGTTAAATAACCGCTCTGCGGAAGAGACTTTTTAAAAAAGGAAGTTTTATTGTAAAAGATTACAACAGTGGAACCGACACTATGACGGACAGAACGCAACAGTAAGAGTGAGCCCCTTCGTAGTAGATACAAGGGGTTTTATACATATTTGTTTAATTAGTTTAATTGGTCTAAGGGCTGATGTGTTTGGTTGCAATGATAAGAAGGGATAAGAAGGGCGCTTTATCGTCTCTGGCCCTTAGGCTAATTGGGTCCTGGATATCTGGCTGGCTGATAATCTGTCACCTCTGACCCGCTCGACTTATCTGAAGTGCTTCTTGTCTACATGGCGTGTAGGTCGTTTCTATAACTTCGATGACGCAAAAAACTTTGTGTATCCACCCAAAAACATGCTTGTTAAAAAAAGTGAAAAACTCAACATCAAATTAGAGAAAATATACTGATTGATGGGAAGGAACGTGGCCAATTGAAAGCAAGAACTTTACCAAGAGGACCTCAAGCCCATGTCCCATCTAATTCCTGGGGATACCGATCAAATTCGAATGCCGAATCACACAGAACACAGTGACCTCAAAATGGAAAAGTAAAGGAAGCCATCTTTAAAGCCGCGTTATTCCACCATCAAAGGCTTAAAGACCATGTCAACGCAGAAGCAACTTAATAAAACACACGATGCGGAAAAACCGAAAGGTTTTCTGCCAGTATTATAAATGGAGTCACCATGGGATCAACAATTAATGACGATATTTTGGCGGCCGTCGCGTAATTGCGCTGAGCTTCAAGTAAAGAAAAAAAGTGTATTGTGCAAGGAATGTTTCTAAATGAGAAAAAGTATTCCCATATATATCTTTAAAGAGGGTGTTGTTCGCACCGGGCATATTTTATTTTCTTTTCTTAAAAAAAAAAAGTATTTAAAGTTTCATTACTCAACTTTGTTGTGGACGGCGAACGCACCTCGTCATCAGACCCGAAGGGGATTAAAGGTGCGTCGAGTCGCCCCTGACGACGTCACGCGTAGTAGTATGTTACAAACCACCGAACACGCTTGGTCGGACCTCGCCAATTCGTCTAATCTCATTTTGACTCCCCTCAGTCAACCCTCGTTTTTCTTTGCCCTCGTGTACGAAAGGATTACTCTTATTTTTTCGTTACGCCTCCGCACTTTCTGGTAGACTCAACAGGTTTCTCTGACGCTGGATCCGAGCTCGGTGACGCCGAAGGTGATTCCATCGACGCGCCAGAAGGTATATCTCATACAGTCCACTCAAAGGTAATACTTCGCAATTTTTTATTTTTTTTATTTTATTCGTCAAGCCTCCGCTTTTATTTTATTTTATTCGGCAAGCCTCCGATTTTATTTTGTTTTATTTTATTTTGCGTTTTATTTTTAACAGGTGTAATTCCAAACGGATATAAAAAATGAATAGGGAACGCAAGATATCATTAAAGACAAACGTATAAAACTTAATTTGTTTGTCAATGCCGGTTATGCAGTAAAGTTACAACAGTAACGACCTAAGAAAAATCTATTTTAGTTCAATTTTCCCCTTTTTTTTTTTTTTTTGTAACGTCAGCTTGAGAAGAAACTGCTGGAGATGACATTATGTCGAAACTCGTCTGAAGAAGCAGTTCCAGGATACAAAAAAGTAAACCAAAAAGCACATCAATGATGACCGGGCAAGAGAAACATACCTTAACGTGGATTATGACGAAAGTTCATATACAATTAACATTAATAAACTTGTCCCTGTGCCTGAATCGACCCAAATTTCAACTATAGCTCATGGTTATAAATTAAGCTTAAACACTTACATATTAATACTATTATTTACCTTAAGCTGTGGCTTGGAAACTGTACAGTTGCAAGTACACAATGTGGGTTTACATTTACAAGAATATATCCCCTTTCTTTCCGTGCTGTCTGCCTGAAAAAAATTAAAATACATGTATTACAATTCAGGAAACTCTATTATATGGTGGAGAGTATAAGAGATGGTAATATCAGACAAAAAGCTGGTGATTGTCTCGAAGTTAAAACATTAAACATTCGCCTCTTTATGTCAGAATGAGATGGAAAAAATATTTTTTATTTGTTATGCTCTAATCGTCGGTCTCTCTTTTTCTGGGGAATTCGCTTGGCAAAAGCGTTTAAAAAAATTGTTTTTCGTTTTGAACATATTCAAAATATAAAATGTAATATCCTTTGATCTATGGAGCAGGGAGACATGAAGGAGAAGTTCCTACTCACAGTAAGTTGTTTTGCAACGATCCGGATTTCGAGCCTTTTAGCTCATCATCAGGTTGAAGGACTTCTACAACCACGTCTCTCGACATGANACTGTGAGTAGGAACTATCCTTTTAAAAAGTATTGAACACCACACTCACTCCATCATTTATCATTTCTATGAAGGAGAAGTGGATTAGGGAGATTTTTCAACTTTGTCGTATACATCATTTAAAAGTTCAAGGACCATAGGCTACACCGCAATTTGTGAAGCTGAATCGATCATTCCTTGTTATATCATTTAATTTGTATTTATTTTGTATTTTATTTTTTTCCTCCTGCTGTTTAATCTCAATATTGTGTATTATTTATTAGCAAAAAATGTGTTGTATTTTTTTTCTGGTGACTTTTTCTTTCTTTATGCAGAGAGAATGAGATTTGAAGGGATGATTCGAATTAAAGAAGTTTACCAACGATGATGTAATAACCTGTGAGGTGTCCCTGCTAAATTTCAGGAAAAAACTCAATTGGTAAAAAAAGGTCCCGGAGATTCTGGTGGTTACTTCTCCGAAAATAAGGGAAATTTTAAGGGGATAAAAATCTTAACACTTAAATAAACCTTTGAACTTTTTTGTTAAGTTAAGTTTATTTAAAGCAATAAATTGACTTGGGATTATAAGAATAATTATTTAAAAAATGCATGTACATAAAATAATTAATTATATTAATAAATTGAATTAAACAAGATAAACTTCTTTCATTTAAAAAATAATAACCAAACAAAATATAGCCTCGTAAGTTAAAAAAATCTTTCTTCAAAATAAAACTTTTCAAATATTTACGAACATTGATATATGCAACTCTTCCAACACCGTTACATAAAGTTTTCCTGTGACAGAACAAAACCAATCTCATTCAATAATCAGCATTACTTAAATTAATTAATTGTGCTTGATCGGACTGGTTCCGCTTTCACGGAAGCCCCAAGTAGAACTGGGGAACCGAGCAAATTGTCAGCGGAAGAGGACACAGGCGGGTGTGAGATAAACCCCGAAAACGAATGTACAGAACAAAATAGATCGTCCGAGCTGAGGTCTGAGAAAAATTCAAGAGTAACATATAATAAAATTCTCCTGAGTACCAGACCATTTATTTTCAAACTGAGATCAACCAATAGAACTGTGCACAAGAAACACTTAAAAATGAAATAAAAGGTGGCCAAACCTATCCTCAGACAGCTAAGAAGTATTGCTTGAAACTCCACTTTCAACTCGAAGTTGGCCTAGGCAACGTAAGCTGGACTCCTCGGAAAACACAATCAGTTAACTCTGATGACATGAAAGGATTGAAGGCCTAAAGGCTGACAAACTAGCAAAACCAGGTGCCACATCAAACTCTTTGGACGAAAACAAAAAAAACCGGCATGCCCCAAAGAAAGCTTTCCCTAAAAACGGAACGAGTGGATGGAGAAAGAAATGAACACAAATTGCATGAATTCACCTGGTTCAAAATCAAAAAGATCCTTATAAGGACTTTCAACGTTCAAGGGAAAGGACAATCCCAGATATTTAGCTATCATTGTATACGCATTGATTGGGATAGAGGGTAATGGCCCTACATTTTTTCGTCCGCTGATTCATCTGGCTAGATGTCTTTTGACGGCTTTTGGAAAAATGGGTGTGTTTATACAGCGGTATAGGCAGGCAATGTATTGGACCTTGGAGAACCACCCCCCATTTAGTAATTTCTTCCGCCATTCCTTTGTTAAGTTCCGCTATATCATACTTTGGGGATTACAGTTCTAGTCTAAAACAACGGCTGCACCTGGTTTTGCTAGTTTGGCAGCCTGTTTGGATATCAATCTTTTCCTGCCGCCAGTGTTACGTGGTTTCTTTTTCTCACAAACTTGAAACGTGCTAGGCATTCCCAGACGAGATTTGAGATGAAGGTGGAAGAACCTAAGGCATCAAGATCTGCTTGATTGACTGAGAATTTATCTATACACCTTTCATTCTCTTTTTGCGTATTTCTTGTGCACAGGGTTGGATCTCAGGCTGGAAAATTGATGGTGTAGTCCCAGTTGTGTTAGGTCAACATCTGATTATTTTACATCTGCCCCCACTACCTATTCTATTTTGTAGGGCTACTCTACTTACTTGTTATTATTCCAAACACCATTTGGTTTTATTTTTACTTGAATGAGCCTGTCAGTAATCCATTTAACAGGTGTGGAGAAATCAGTTCGTGTGATGAATAAAAAACAAAACCTTATTCGTGGTAACACGTGTCCTGGTTCCATATAGAGGGCGAGTAGGAATGCTACCCGATTCGAAACCGTACTTAAGCACAGCAAAAGGTCTCCTTTTTCGATTTTTAGAAGGAATATTCCTCTCCTTTTGTACATTTATTTTAAATATAAACTAAATCATTTTACTACACAATTTCAAATTGCTTGTCTTTAATATTCTGACGATGACGCTGCTTCCACGCGAGACTGTTGTTTGGTGTCAAATTTTTGGATTTCCGCCGTGACCCCTGAATCTAAATATCCTTATGTAAGTCCTTATTCTTTACGTTCCATGGTGTATCGATCACGATACGCACAATTTTATTTTGGAGTGTTTAACTTAGTTTAATACAATCCCTAAGAGGTGAATATCTTATCTTTGTAAGATTTGAGCTGGTAGAACAACCTTTATTGTCTTTCCCATAGACGTATTTCTGTCATTTTTTACATGCTCTTTCCATCTCAGTTTGGCATCTAGGGTCATTCCCAGATAAGTAACTGTATCAGTAAGGTATGCCCCATTGATCGACGGAATATGGTACCATTATTTTTATTAGTGAAATTTATATGAACCAACTTTAGCTGATAGAGATTCTCCATGTTCTTTTCCACAAATTTCCAAAAGAATTTCTACACTGATTCATCCCCATCTCCACTAATTTCATTATCTCAATTCAGAGACGATGCACGTCTTATCGTAATCGAATGTGCCAAACAGTCCGAATCCATAAAAACTGGTCCGGTAGACGTGAGACTCGAATTCGAAGCTAGTAATCCGTTTCCTTCTGATACCACCGCATATTGTCTAATCATACATGACAGAATAATCGAGTATAATCCTTTAACGAATATCGTCCGTAGAATGGTATAAATTTATGGACTCAGCACATTCGATTCATTCACCATCATGACTTCGAACAGAGCATGTGTAGTTGAAATGCAATGCTTTGTAGACAACACGAATGCATATATTATAAAAGAATTGTCAATTTTAGATTTGGATCACTTTTCAAGTCAACATTGGGTTTTCAAACCTCCGGAGGAATGCGAATTAAACGAGTCCAGTCTTCGAGTGAATAACTGGCTAAATCGGTATTTCCATAAAATAGAATGGGGAGATGGGGATGTGGACTACTTTCAATGACATGTTATTTTACGCTGCTACCTTAGCAAGTATAAGAAAGTATTTGTTAAAGGATTACAAAAGAAACGCTTCATTTCATATTATTCCGACAATGTGATTGATCTTGAAGAGTTCGGTTGTCCACAAATCGGAATTCTGACACTAGGTGGAGAAGGAACACATTGCTTGCTCCATAACATTACGCCACGGATGTGTACTCATTTTCGAGCCCACGCATTGTCCAATTGGATAAATACGAATAAGTTGTTAGAAAGATTTTAAAATTTTCGCTTTATTTTTCAATATTTATTCGCAATTTTGAAAAGATTTTTTTCCTTTTTTCAGAAGAAAACTTTTTTGTTACAAAAGATAAAATGGATTTTTTGTTATAATTATTTTTTAATTTGAAATGATTTTCATGTAATAGCATGTGTCTTTATATGGTCACTGGCGAGGTGTTAAAATACCCGTAAACCTGTACGAATGAGAAATATTATCATTTTATCAATATTACACTGAAATTTATTTCAAACAAACCTCCTTAATGTATCTCCACTTTGACGTAGTGAGGGGGCTTATACATTAAGAGAGATACGAATTTATAAAAAAGATTATTAAACTCAACTGTTGCTTTGTATGGACGTACTGACCATCTATGTTAAAAACACCAGTGGATAAGGCAGGGATCGAACCCGCGACCGTCAACGAAAGAGTGGTACCACATCTCTCACATCAACGACCCCCACGATATTATTTTAATGCGATAACAAGGTAACTTCAACGAGTTGAGGAATCCATCCAAGCGAGAAGTCGGTTTTCGACGCCTAATAAAAATATATTCCCTACAGGTTAAAATTATGGAATTTATTTTATTTAACATTACGTTAGCTATTCTTTAATTTAAAATAGATGCCATTTATTAAAATTATTAGTGACAATTTTTAAAAGAGTTGAAAAATTCAGTCAAAGTGGGCGATATGCTCATGTTCATGGCATTGTGTATAGAGGGAGCGACGAGCGCATTTTAGTAAGAGGAGTGTGGATCGGCTGGTAAAGGAGGAGGGTGACAAAATAAACTTGTATGATCATGCGTGTCTCCCACGACTCACTCTATCAACGACTATCGTAGTGTGTACACACACGTATTGGTAAGTAAGTTTTAACTTATTATCAATTTACAACGTTATAGTTATTAATATTTTACTATAAATTATCTTATTGTTTATAGCAAAGAACAACAATATAATTAAAAAGGAACCAACGAGATGCCTTCCTCCCTTGCATCATATTTGTAGATAATTGCGAAAAAAGACAACAACATTGGGAAAATTTCTCAATTGCGAATAGGATTTGAATACGAGATCGGAAAATTCCAGCGAATAAATACCAAATACGGTAACACCGTCATAGCACATATAGAATACATCGGACCTTATTCACTGGATGATGAGTATCCGAGAAAAATTTTCCTCCCCAGCAGGATCGTCGAAGCCCTCACAGACGTCATGATCGAAGAATACGAACAATCACACCGAAAGATTAAAAAATATACAACGGGTTTGAAAATAAAAGATATAATATAGATTTTGTGTGTGATTTTAGATCAAAATGTGTTATTTGATAATTTAAATATGTTTTATTTATTTCTAATTACCTATATACATATAATGATAAGCAAATTACAAAACATCCCCTCGTATCGAAATGGAAAAAAATTTATATATCCTAAACATATTTATAAACAAGTTAATTAATTAGATGGAGAAAAAAAGAAACAAGCAACTGCATGTCGATAGTGACGTCACAAAACACCGGAATTTATATAGTTCAGACGATGGTCACCAGGTGCGCTAGTGGAACCCGTCAGACTTCACGACTTGTAAGGCGGTAAGTTGGACTTTGACCCGGTACCAGTAGCTCCTTGCAGTGACATCATCTGTGCCAGCTCCTCCTTCACGTGACGTTATAACTTCGTCAAACCAAATGGATTAATCCCCCACCAGACCCCATGAAATCATCCCCCACCAGACCCCTTGAAATTATCCCCCACCAGACCCCATGAAATTATTCCCCACCAGACCCCATCAAGTGTGCCAGTATCGCCTGTGCCTTTTATCACTATTAATGTCAACATCTGAATTGCGGGAGTGGTTGGGGAGCCTGACTTTTGTGGGAGACAAGTCACTAAGGAAGATCAAATCATTGTCCTCCAGGGCATTGATAAAGTCCGTTCCTTTTTTGTCCGTCCAGTCTGAGCCTATCGCCGAATGGTGGGCATTACAGTCACCTGTAAGATGCAGTAATGCATGTAATGATGTTATTTCGTCAAACGTACCACGAAATATAATGGATTTAATAAGTAAAACAAGTAAAACATCTTCACTAAGAGCTCTCCGTGGCCATTTCATTTGTCGCCGAGAATCGAATCCTGATTATACGACGTTTGAAAAATAGCAAAAAGGGGGGAAAATTCGAATGGTGGGGTTGAGATGGGAGTTGACGTCCGAGTGTATCGAAGTCACGATAGCTCAATTGGTTAGAGCAGCGGCGTATTGAGCCGAAGGTAGTGGGGTCGAATACCGCTCGTGACACTAGCTTTTCATTTCAACCAAGAAGAAAAATTATGCAGGCTAATTCAGGTCCAGGTCAACATCAAAATTTCAAATAAGACCCTATACATCCTGACACATGATTTTAAAGGATGTTAACATTATGTCAGGAACAAACGTTGATTGCATGTATTTTAGCTTGAAAGATCGAGATGTACTTCCCTAATGAAGTTGATTGCTCATATTTTAGGCTTGTATAGAAAACTACTGATCCGGTTCCCTCATTTGTTTTGGTGCGTCTGTATACCATATCATTCATTATATCTGATTTCCTCCTGAATTCTTCTTCTCCTTTGCAATCTGTTAAGACTTTGTAAGATGTTATATATATTTGATGTCGTTCTACCGTTTTGAGAAAAGATTACGATAGACAAAACAACTTGAGAAAAAACACTTCGTTTTTCCTGGTAAATATCTGTTTTGTTAAAAGGGTAGAACATTGAGGAACAGGGAGGAAATCTTCTCTGAAAAGCACTGAAAGCTTTGAAACGCGACAAATGGCTGTAAGGTAGAAATTACTTTTGTTATTCCAATCGTGGAGGTTTTCGTAAATGCGTAATTTCCTCTTTGAAAGAAGCTTTATATACGTTCAACGACACAAAATACAGAATATTTCTTTTTAAAAAGAACACGATTGAGAACCTACATGGACCATTTCTAAGAGAGGATTTTGCTCAAAGAACATATTGAACTTGGATGAAATACTACTCCAAATTATACACATAAAGTTAGCTTGCATTAGTGAATAGAATCGTATTCTCAACATCCCATATGTCCTAATTGTTTGTTATATTGTTATGTTCAATATCAGATACATAAATTTATTTATTAATTAATTTTTTGGTAGATCGAATAATCCAAACCAGGGTGTGCGATCCAAAACCTTTCATAATGATGATGACATGATGAATTGACTTGAAATATGACAACGAAATAAAAACGAAAGATGCATGATGAATTAATTATTGATTCTCGCCTATACAATCCGATAAAAAGCGTATAACAGAACCCCTCATTATCTTACGAAAGCCCTTAAAGAACACAAGTGGAAAACATGTAACCAGATCCATTTAGAAGTTGAGATACCACCTCAATGTGGGTAGCTTTAGTTCCCAAACAAATAAAAAGGGCAATGTACGCTTTCCCCAAGGCTGCTTTACGTCGGGAAGATTCCTTGATGGTGAAGGGATCTGCAAAATCCACTCCTGTATTAAAAAACGCTCTCCCTTGCGCAAAACGAGACGGAGGTAAATTCCCCATCAACGGAATAAGAGATTTAACTATTAATTGATGACACCGCAGACAATTACGTATTCGAGATCGGATGACACCACGCCCTAATAAAATCCAGTAGCGCTGTCTAATCAAGAAATGTAATAGTTTGGGACCTGCGAGAAGATACATGCGATGGTAGTGATCAATAAGAAGGTTAACCAAATGGGAATTACGTGGAAGTAGAAGAGGATGTCGGCTGTCAAAAACTAAAGGATTATGACATAATCTTCCGCCCACCCTAACGAGACCAGTCTGATCAATGAAAGGAGATAATGATTTTAAGGCTGATAACGATGCTTGGTTTCCAGCCAAACTTCGGAAAACGCATTCCTTTGAATAAATTTTAAAATGGCCACTTGGGTGTTTCGAATTTCGGAAAGAGTTAATGATATTTCTTTGATCTTTGGGAACTCGACAATTACGCAAGATTCTTCGTACATAAGAGTAAGTATTTATTAATTTGGTGTAAGAAGAAAAACGTTCAAGATCAATAGAATGGTTTTACTTCAGGCAGTGCTTCCGGATTATCTGGTAGCAGATGTTTGATTATGGGCCATTCGTTTGTTGGGAGTTTAAGCCATGTTGGACCTGTCCACCACACGAGATTCCCCTGGAAGCGACATCCGCGGCGTTGTGTTCAGAACGCACGTGATACCACATTTCCACATCCGTTAAATTCTGAATTCGTACAATTTTAATTGTCTGTAGGGCATTCGAAGCCAAGCCAAAAACGTCGCCGAATCAGAGTACAAAAATATTTTGGGATTTTTCCATTTTGCTATAAATGATTTTAAGGAGTGTAGGGCTTCGCTCAAAAGGAGGGCTGCACATAGTTCAAGTTTAGGAATAGTTAACGGCTTTAAAGGGGTTAAACGAGTTTTGGTGTATACAAGTTGTGAAGAGACGTTCCCAATAACATCTATTGCTCGAAGATAAACTACAACTGCATAACCTGCAGAAGCATCTGCAAATCCTACAATTATAACATCAGAGGGTCGACTAGAGAAGGGACGACGAGGAATCTTAATAGTTTGTAATGTCGGCAAGCCGGCGAACTATTTTTTCCATTGTTGTAAGATAGGAGTTGGTATAGATTCATCCCGATCTACATGGGTTTCCCATAGTCACTGCAAAATGGTCTTGGCTTGGAAGATGACCGGGGCGAGGTAGCCTAACATCGTACATGCGTGCTATTGTAGACATTATACCCCGTTTAATGCTTATCAATTCCCTCATTTGAACGCGGTACGATAGAATGCCCTGAAGGGGTTCCCATTGCATCCCGAGGATTTTGACAACGGAGTCTTCTAGGTTCAACAAAGAGACGGTTGCTTCCACAGCGTTCTCTGGAACGCTTTCTAATATTTCCCTCCGTTTACTGCTCCATTTTCTCAAAGTAAAACCTCCTTTAGCTAAAAGATCAATTCATTCGCCCTGCAAACGTAAGGCTTCATCTAACGTCTCCGATCCGGTCAAAAGATCATCCACGTACATATTATTCAAAAGTGCGTCAGAAGAAAGTGGAAAATCTTTGCCATCATCTGAAACAAGTTGGTGTATCACGCGGATTGCTAGGAAAGGAGAACATGACAATCCGAAAGGAAGCCGATTAAATTGTTTTTCTTGTACAGCGTCTTGCTCTTGAACCGGTAAAACAGGTGTTGATAAATCTGATCTTCAGGAGCGACCAAAATTTCCAATACATCTGACTGATGTCAGCTGTAAATACAAATTGGGGAATTCGGAACTTTAATAAGACATCTCCGAACTGTAGTTCGGGACCAGTTTGTAAATAGTCGTTCAAGGAACCCCCTACTTCCCCGGGCGGACGCATCGAAAACAATCCGCAGACTGGTGGATGATCTATCCTTGAACACGCCATGATGTGGCAGACAGCAAGGTCGAGGAGTCGTTGTTGGAGAAAGGTAATCCTTTTCGTGGTGCTCCATTAAAACATTTGAATAATGGATTTTCATATTAGGGTCCTAGGCGAAACGCAGTTCTAATTTCCGAAATCGGTTGAGGGCGACTGATTTTAAAGCTTCCAAACCTATAGG
>NW_019393334.1:55380-130380 GCF_000648675.2 Cimex lectularius
CCTATAGGTTTGGAAGCTTTAAAATCAGTCGCCCTCAACCGATTTCGGAAATTAGAACTGCGTTTCGCCTAGGACCCTAATATGAAAATCCATTATTCAAATGTTTTAATGGAGCACCACGAAAAGGATTACCTTTCTCCAACAACGACTCCTCGACCTTGCTGTCTGCCACATCATGGCGTGTTCAAGGATAGATCATCCACCAGTCTGCGGATTGTTTTCGATGCGTCCGCCCGGGGAAGTAGGGGGTTCCTTGAACGACTATTTACAAACTGGTCCCGAACTACAGTTCGGAGATGTCTTATTAAAGTTCCGAATTCCCCAATTTGTATTTACAGCTGACATCAGTCAGATGTATTGGAAATTTTGGTCGCTCCTGAAGATCAGATTTATCAACACCTGTTTTACCGGTTCAAGAGCAAGACGCTGTACAAGAAAAACAATTTAATCGGCTTCCTTTCGGATTGTCATGTTCTCCTTTCCTAGCAATCCGCGTGATACACCAACTTGTTTCAGATTATGGCCAACAGGTGCGCTAGTGAACCTCATCAGACTCCATGAGTGAGGTGTGAGGTGGTCCGAAAAAGTTGGACTTTGACCGAGGCGGTCCCAGAACCGGCGTTTTTACTCTACTCACAGATGAAAGAGAATTTTTCGATAGCGGCTGAAAATTGAAAATATTCATGAGGTGGAAGGTCGCCTGTATTCTTTTGCTGTCATACTTTCTCGCAATAGTTTCCCAGGCTTGTGCATATCCCTGGGCAGATAGTTCTATAGCAGCAATTGTTTGCGAGGCAGATTAGGGCAGCCTTCAAATAATGAAACTTTTGTATGTCGCTCAAAGTTTCGTTGTCATGAATGAGGGATATAAAGGTATCTCTAAATGTGGGCCACTCGGAGATAACACCAGAAAAGGAGGGAAGATCGATGATAGGGAGGCGAAGATTATTAGAAGCCTCCGTGACAGTTTTATTTTGAAAACTTCGATCAGGATTACTGAATTAAATATATGAACCTTCCAGAAAATTAACTCTCCTTTCTTTCCCTCTTCCTCTTTTGATGTGAAGTGAAGCCTGATGTTGTCGGCGACGATCCCAGACTCAGTACTGTGACGACAATAGAGACGGGTATGTGAAGCAGGATGTGTCGACGACGGTCTACGATGACAAGTTGAAATCGATGAGGGGCGATAGGAAATCGATACCACAATCGATAGGCCGGTGGAGAGAAGACGAAATCGATACCACAATCGATAGGTCGATGAAGAGAAGACGAACTCGATACCACAATCGATCGGCCGATGGAGATAGGACGGGGTCTTTTCGTCAATGGTTGTCGGAGGACAGAGGCTCAATCAGGGCCAAGGGTGCGCGATAAACCGGTAATCCATAAGGTGTTTATCCTTTTAATCCTTTGGTGGGTCGGCGTATGAAGATAAAATTAAAAATAAACTAAATATTTGTCACCAGATACATGCGCAATTAATGCAGTTAATTAAAATAAAAATGTAATGAAGGAGAAAGACAAAAAAAGGAAGAGAAAGTTAAAAGATTGGAGAGTTTACAAAAACACCGCCTTAACATATAGAATCACGTCTTAACGCCTTTGTGGCATATTCAACATAGAGGTTGTATTAAAATATGTTAAACTCTCCAAAATAAAATTATTGGTAACATAATCGTTGTAACATGGTCGAGAAAGTAGGAATCTTAAGATTTCACAGGTCATGGCGGAAATGAAACTATTTTCTTACAAATATCAGTCTCGCATGGAAGCGACGTCATCGTCAGAAGGTTGAACGAGACACAGCCTTTTGAAATGTGTAGTGAAATGATTTAATGTATATATAAAATAAATGCGCAATAGGAGAAGTATATTTCTTCAAAAATTCAAAAAAGCTGCTCAAGTACAGTCTCAAATCGGCTCGCATTTCTACTCGCTCTCTATACCGAGTCAATATACGTATTGCTGCAATTAAGGTTTTGATTTTTATTTATTATGAGAACTGAATTTCTACGCACCTCTTAAACGCATAATTAAACGTTAGTTAAACCCATCGAAATAAAAATATAACCAAGTGGTATTTGGAAGAATAACAACCCCGAGGTAATTGGAGGAGCCCTACAATGGTATTCAAGTGCAAAGTATAATGGGTGCAAGAGTTGAAAAGTCAAATGTTGACATAGCAAAACCTCCAGGACCAACACTAGAAATACTAAAAAAATGAAAGTGCACAGACATATTGTCAGTCCATCAGGCAGATCTGAAGACCTTAGACTCCTCCACCAACAACTCAAAGCTGGCCTAGGAATGCCTAGCACATCTCAAATTTCTGGGGAGACAAAACCATGTAATTCTAATGTAGGTGCCTGGGTACAAGGGAATCTAACTACTTCTGTCTAGATAAAACAGTGGACGAAAAACATTGATGGCTATATGCCCTCTCTCAGCAATACAAATTACATCTAAATAACTCGAAATAGCCTTTCTTTGGGAAGTTGAAAGTCATTGGAAGAAAAAAAAACAAAATAGATGGAATATGGAATCAAACGTTGAGTGCAAAACCTCTGGCCCCCACATCATATTTCCTGGCTGAGATGCTTAAAAAAGACTGAAAGGTGCGTAGATATATTCCCACACAGACAAGCAGCTCAGTATGGGTTCCTGTCGACTGGGAATAATGTGGACAGCATCACCGTCTGCAATTACCCTCTAAAATCCTAACATTTTTAAAAAGACTGATAACTAAGGGTAGTGAACTTTCTTTGGTATGGAAATAAAAAGGGTCAATCCCAAACTAGATCTTTAAGGTCGCTGTGGAAAAAAAAGAAAATGTGGTCACACCATGACTCCAGGAAAATGTCAATCTGAGTATTTAAACTGTCATGAAATATAGTCGGTTGGCATATATCTTGTCTGTTTAGAACAAAGAAAACATATTTTTCTGAGGTTGTAGTGTTATATCTGTTTTTAAGGGTAAACCTTTACGTTAAAATAATACAGGTACACAAGAAACTGCGCTGAAGAAAAGACAAAAATTTTACCTGCTAATTTTACACAAAATTAAAGGATCAGATGGGAGATAAACCTGCAGTTTAGTCGTTTCGACCTTACCCCTAACGAAGCCAGTAGGTCTTACACCATTTGTGTTTCAAGATGCGATCCACGCAATAGAACTGTGAACAATAAATTCTTTAAAATCAATAGAAGGTGAACAGGTCAATATATCTTTAATTCTTGGGAAAATGTAACCAGGTGACACTGATGAGGGTACCAGGGCACGAGGGGATTTAAAACTAAGAACAGGCTGACAAACTGGAAAAATGAGGTGCAACCCTTGTACGCTTTGGACTAGAAGCGTAAATCTGCACACCCCCAAATATGATTAAAACGAAAATGATAGGTGGAGGAAGGAGGCCCAATACTTTAGTATATATAGCTATATACCAGTAATTTTCCGAAAATACAGGTTGTAAAAATTGCCTGCAGATACGGCGGTGATTTCAACAGACTCATGTTTCCTGAAACCATCAAATGGCACCAATCAAGCCAAATAAATTAGGATGAATCCACTAGGTACAAAATAAAATAAGAATTGTGTCCCCGCGTCGTCCGTGGAAAAAACAAGACTAGACACCAGGAACCCCGGAAAGTAAAACATAGATATGGTATAAAAACATTAACAATTGCATAAAGTCATTATGTTTTTGGTTGAGACAATAATATTGAAGAATGATCAGAGGCTTTTTTCCACTACAAAACATCATCGGATACAATCTTGAGAAGCTTTTAATAAGTTAAAGAAGTTGCTTTGAATTATTTATTCGATACGAGTAGCCCAGAGCCGAGTGGGTATGTAACATTTTAATCCTGCGATTGACGCCCCTGGCAAAGCCCACCAACGCCGAGAAGAGAGAAATTTGGGTCGAACGAACGATACTCGAATCGAAAACAAACAGAACGCACACCCACGTTCTTTGAAAGCTGAGTGACAAGCGGTTTTATTGATCATTTTTAACAAACAAATTATATTATTGTGAGAACCATGTTGTTCGATCGTCTCCGACCATCTTGGACCATCTGTCAGATAATGCAAGTCAAGATGATGATATCTGTTTATCCGCAGACCATGAACCAAAACAAAGAAGGTGGACTCATCCTTCTTATGAATCGTTATTATTGTTAATCTACAACTTCATATCGGTCAACACTAAAGATTGCGAGAAGCCGAAACTCTTCTGATAGTGCAAAACATACCTAGACGCACAGATACGTTCATCAGTACTTTTGTAACGAATCGATTCGATCGCACAGACAGCGCGTTCATTCAGAATGATCTGAAACGGTTCTTTTTTTTTAATTTATACTTCTAAACCTTTTAAAACTTGTACTTTCAAATGATAACTGTTTTATATCAGACAACCCCCGGACTTTCTATTTTGCGTTTTTTGTTTATAAAAAGAAAAAACAACTAAATAGTTCACCACTGATGATAGTAAAATGGCAAAACATGTCTGATAGGAAAGAACGTGGTTGACCTATATCGGAATGGGATGCCAATCATAACACCTAATACCATAATAATTCGCCATAATATGGAAAAAATGCAAACCCACGTAAACCACCTCCATTACTGATGATCATCTTAGAAACTAGTCTAAACTAAAAATACAGTAAAATCTTTCAATTAATCAATCTTTATGTAAGGTATTTGTTGAGAAAAAAAGTCAGTGTCACGAACTTAGAAACTTATCTCTACCCACCATATCTGTCAGTATTTACAGTCAAGGAACTCTTACTTAAACATTAGACAAGAATTATGGAATATTATAAATTCTTTTCACTTAATTAATCTTTAATTAAGGTTTTGGTTGAGATAAAAAAGTCAGAGTCACAAGCGGGATTCGAACCCACGACCATCGGCTTGATACGCCGCTGCGCTACCACTTGAGCTATCGTGACTTCGATCCACTCGGACATTAACTTCCCATCTCAACCCCACCTATTGAATTTTCCCTCTTTTTGGCATTTTTCAATTGTTATGTAATCTATTTGATTCTCGGTGACAAATGAAATGGCCGCGGAGAGCTTTAGTGAAGGTATACTTCATTTTAACTCATTAAATTCACTATTTTTCGTGGTCCGCTTGACCAATTAATATCTATCAATTAATTAAGGTTTTTAGTTGAGATAAAAAAGTCAGTGTCACGAGAGGGATTCGAACCCACGATCTTCGGCTAGATACGCCGCTGTTCTACCACTTGAGCTATAGGTCGTGGGTTCGAATCCCGCTTGTGACTCTGACTTTTTTATCTCAACCAAAACCTTAATTAAAACTTGTAAAAGTTGATTTTCTGATTTCGTGATTTGTTCCGTTAAGATTACCATAAAAAAAACAAATGAAACTCAAAGTTACGAAAGGTTGCAGCAAGAAGAAAAGTGAATTATCTCGAATATAATTGAGAACTATGTTTTGGAAAATGGGAACATTGTAGTACAATTTGCCATTTAGTACCACCTGAAGTATTGACGTTTGTTCGCAGAACACCCCCATGTGATTTACTTGCAATTTTCTGCAGTTTTAAAGCTAAAATGTCTGAAATATTAGGGTAACTAAAAATTGGTCTTCCTTTTTGAAAAACGTGTTGATTGAGAATTTAAAATTTTGAACATTTTAAACGATTGGATTACCTGGAGAACATATATGTAAACATTCCTTTCTTTCTCTTTATAGTAAACTTTTAATTCAAAATTTAAAGTTTTATCTCGTGTATAAAAGGTTTTAATTGAGATACCCTCTGAGTAAATCTTTTATCGTTTCAGATTATCCCATCTTGTACGATTCAAGTGACGAACTGGGTCAAACAGGTGCAATGGGCCTTTGGAGAGACGGATCCATATGAGTAAACAGGGGGTGACAAATGATCCTTAAACGGCCATACGTAAAAGCCATCGTGAACTGTCAAAAACGTACGGTATAGTAACAAATAGCAGCTGCCCCATTCATGTTTTGATGACGTTTTTAATTGTTGTTTGATTAAGATATTTATAGAATTTTAATAATAACTTAGTTCGTTACAATTTATAGCAGACTGTTTAAGGATATGAGTGATGAACTGGGTCTGATGTACGATGAAGGATGTCCTCGTATTTCTGATTATGGTATTTTTGATTGATGGCTGACGGGTCAATTTCTTAAAAGAGATGGTATGATTACCTGAGCCGGGTAAACAATTTAAGGAAAGCTGTCCCCCTTGAATCTCTTGTCGAAGGTATACAATCAAGTAATCGCACTTCCAAAATGCCATATCGCTGATTTTATTGATTTTTTTACTAGGCCGAGTACTAGAAGTGCTAGAGTTCTTGCCAATAAGCAGAACCGTATTAACCAAGTTTCAAGGTATAACAAGTTTGAAAAACCAGAAGATGCTTACAGTAAAGTACGCAAAGAAAAGAATTTTTGCTTAAAAACAATTCAAATTCGTTTTAAGCAGACGATTAGCTGCAGGCATTTTTTACTTTTACAGCATTTTTGTTAATACGGTTTTTTGCCGTGGGTGTGCAAGGATTGCAATGATATAACAATCGATTTGGTTTTTCGTCTTTGATAAGAGAATAATAAGCAGGATCGTATTAACCAAGTTTCGATGTATAAAAAGTTAGAAAAACCACAAGATGCTTTCAGTAAAGAAAGCAAAGAGAAGTTTTTTTCGTAAAAACCAATCCAAATTTATTTTAAGCACCATTTAAAGCTCTTAAATGCGAATTTTCATGACTATCAAAAAAAAATTTTTTTTATTAGATTTTCCAGATGGGCTGGATTATTGATAATATTGGAAATATATTTTATTCAAGTTTAACAATTTTAGGACCTATTGTTTGATAGTTACCTATAACTTGGTCGAACTATCCTTGCTAATTTTTGTTAGTTCTAACACGTTTTGACACTTGGCCATCATCAGTGTTTGTGTGTTTTCTGTGGATTGAAGAAACGACGGTACGTAACTGGCAAACGCAACAATTGTATAAAAGGTTTTAAGTTTTCTCAAATTTCTTCAAAAAGAGCGTAGAGTACATCGCGCTCGTCCTCTTCAATTAACCTCCATAATTTTCACTTAAGATTTAATTGAAATTTTTGAATTTCTAATTTTTTAATTCGAAATCTGAAAGGGGGTGCGAAATGAGGCCGAGCTTGGAAAGCGCCGGCTAATCTTACGGCTTCATCAAGAATTCATGCAAAAGCCTGGCGAACGCTATTTAATTGTATTTAATCATACAGCAGTATCCTTATGTGTTTGAATTTAAATCATAATTAAAAATGTCACTGTTGTTTGAATAAAGTTAAAAAAAGAAGATCTCTGGTTTTCATACATTTTTAATAATTTAATATCTTATTTTTTTTAACATGTTCTATATTTTCTGAATCAAATAAAAGTTTAAATGAATGATAATGTTTATAAATAATATATATCTAATGATTATTTTTGACTATGTATGCGGAAAACTAGAACATTTCAGCCTCCAACAAATGCACATTTTAAACCTAGTCTCACACATTCTTAAATAAATTCTTTCTTATTTACTATATAATTTACTAGATTTACACATTACTACATAACTAACCTAATTGAGGGTCGAAGAGGTACTCAATATTCCGCCATCAACCATCTCAACTGTAAATTCCATCTTATAAATACTTTCGTTCAACAGCACATAAAACGAAATCTACCAAATACTATAACAGAGACAGCAACATTTTTTGCATACCAACCCATGATGATGATAAATAGGATATTAGGAAGCTGGATTTAGTATAACCAAAGCAATGCAGCCTTGTGGCTAGTAATTTTTCTAGTTCTTTGGCTAAGGCCGGAGGTGACAAGCTAGGTGCTTACTAACAAAGTGAGTCACCTGGTTAATTGGTGGCACGTTGCAAGTGGCCCGAAATGTCTCTTTCTCTAAATTAACTAGAAAACTATTTCTTTCCAAAAATACTATATTGAAATTTGATTTATTAGGGTATAAATGAAGGAGTTTGGTGTTTGACATCAATCGGCGAAGAATGTTGGAACGTGAATTGAAAGTGATGTGTGGACAATTACGTAGTTTTATGGAGATCCTCATTTGGATCCCATAGAGCAGGTGTTTTAAAAACTGCGGAAATAATAACCTCGTCCATCATGAAAGGATCAGAAATCACTACCCACCAGGTAAAAAAAACGGACTACTCGTTTACTAGGTGACTCACGTGGTGTATGTAACCACGTGCAAGTGGGGCCATTGTCGAAAGTTCTTCACTGTTCGTTTTCCTGGGTGGCTCACCAATCGACTCGCCTTGTCACTAGTCACCTAGCTTGTCGCCTCTGGTGTGGCCTTAGCCAATTCATTTCAATTGAATCGATCCTTGTTTTAAGATGGCCTTAAATTCTTCTTGATCCCTTTGGTTATGTCGCCAATGAGCTATTGCTTTGCACTCAAAGATGATATGTGAGACTATTACTCCCTTCTCATTGCTTAACCTAAAATGGGGACATCATTGAATGTACCCATGTTGTCAAGGTGTTTTCTCAGAATATTTCTCAGAAGCCAGTACCCCCTAGCCAGCATTATCATTCCCCTGAGTTTTACCCTGTCTAAATATAGTAATGTGTTTGCCAGTTTTAGTGAGGGTATTTTAATCGCAAGTTTACTGCCTCTGCCACCTCCAGAGGAGGTTTATTTCTCCCTTCATTTTGCCTGGGTCCATTCTAATTTCAATGAGTTTATATTTTTCTCGTTATCCCAATGGTCCTGTGCATTTATCCGTAATTCCTTTGTGCCCTGGCAACCAAGATATTGTTCAGGTTTTTATGTCTTTTCATGTTTTGTCGATTTTGGGTGTATTCATTGACTATTTTCCATGGGATCTTTTTGCGTGGCGATGTTTTTAGAACTGCTTGGCTTATGAGGATGGTTTTTTTAAATGTACACACCTTGTTATGGCACAACCCACCATATATTAATACTCTGTTTAGCTGTTACAATTCAGGACTCTGCAGTTGGCAACTATAACTAGACAACTGACATGGAATTCTCACGCAAACTTCTGGTCTTTTCCCTTGTGCTTCCCTATTTCGATTATGGCTGTTTGGCCTACGGTGTACTCACCAACAGACTTGTTAACAGAGTCAAAAGAATCATGAACTACTTTTTGCTCTTTGTTCTTGCAAAGAGATCTCATATATCCGATATATCGTGGTTTTAAATGGTCCCCTCCACCTCCTACTGCTCATAAGACCTATTATAAACCTACTCATGTAGTCTTTGGTGTTCTGCGGCCCAAACACAATGACACCAGTTACAGGAGCTTATAACCGACCTGATTATATAAATTCTGGCGAAAGATAGCCATTGGGCGCATCTTAAGGCTTGACACCATGTTAATTAAGTATTTTCATACTATATGTAATATTAAACTAACTGAAATAGTCGAAAATAGGTTACAAGGTTCAGCTAATACTCTCTTTCATTCACTGAATACACTCAATGGTAATAATTTCGTTAAAAATTGTATATAATTTAATTAATTACCTTTGGCGCCTCATGACTTTGGTTTGGTTGTATTTTGAAACATTTGATTTGACCTGAAACAAAGGCAAAATATGAATCATACTGTAATATTTGTATTTCAAAGTGCGTTAAGTGAAGCTGGAGGGTGACTCAGGTATAGAACTGGTGATAATGGTTTTCAGTTGGTTCCGAAACTTGTGAAGAAGTTTGTTAAATAAACTGTGTATTTGAACTGTGCTTTTCTTGGTTACCTTGAGTACCACCACTTCACAAACCTAACAGACAAAGCACAAATTAATAACAAATATAATGTTATTTCTAAATCTTCATTTCAAACTAATGAGACCACACGAAGTATCAAATAAGTCACGACTGAAATTTTGGCTTCCTTATCTCGAGTGAGTTTAGTAATCGTAAAATTTTCTACATACATTTATTGAATGGTACGGTATCAAATAAATGGAGGTTATGGAATAACCAAACGCCCCATAGACCAACACGTCAGCAAAGTCTGGCGGGTCCAGACGACCGCCGGTCTCAATCAGCGTTTCTTTATACTAGTATAAAAACCCTAATCCCCAAATATCCTTGCCTTACTCTTACTATAGCCTTCTGCCCGTCACTCTGTCGGTTTAAAATTAAACATTGCACAGTTTTGACAATAAAGTTTCTTCTTTTTTTAAAAAGTCTTCTTCGAGCGATTACTTAACTGGCGCCCGGAACAGGGACCGCGAATAGCTAAAATTTTAAAGTCGTTACCATTTGTCCCGCAGTTGCGTCCATTTGACTCAACGGAACTTTTAGCGTGCACATCGGTGCTTTGATCGCGGTTCAAAGAAACCTCTCGTTAAGTCAAGACTGAAGAAATGCCTGCAGCGACCATTCGTCTCATCCAGGAGAAAACGTCTTGAAAATCGCCAAGGACAGAAGAAAGAAGAAAGAAGAACCACCAACCTGGATAAGAAGAAAACTACCGTAGGAGTAAGTAGCCATCTTTCGCTTATTAAACCTTCCAAGTTAATCCTTCCTCCCAGCATGTCTACAAAAATTAATTATTAAATAACAAAACAAGACTACGATCACATTTCTTTTTTCGATGGAAACCCTTCAGAACTAGCCTTCTTTTGTGAAATTTTGGAAACTGCATACAGCGTATTGTGTGCAGAAAATATTATTGAAAGAGATTACAATCATAATGTTTTATTCATAAAAACTAAAAGCAAACTAATTGGCCCTGCCGGAAATGTACTTATTTCGCATGATATAAATCATTTACTAACTGTAATTACACATGTGAAACAAAATTTCGCTGATTCAAGATCATAGGAAATTCTTAAAGAAGAAGTAATGCAAACTAGACTCAATCCTAAAGAATACCCCATATAATTTATTAACAGAATTCAAGAATTACGAAACTTAGTTTATATTCGACTAAAGCTAGACGGACTAAATTCAGACACTTTGAAAGAATTAATGACCACAATAGATAAAGAAATTATATTTCACATTTTTAAATGTTTACCTTCCGCTTTAAGTAACCACATTATGATATTTAATCCAGAAACAATTGATGAAATTAGAACCATAATATATAACAAATGTTCTTTTATATCATCTAATATCAACTACAAGAAGTCCAGTGAATCCAATAGAATTCCAAACCATTATAATAACCCTACGTATTTTAATAAGCAATCTTCTCATGTACAACATACACCATTCAACAAATTTCAAAATTATAAACAACAACAACAAAACTTTAACATTAACAGAACATTTGAAAATAAACCCAACTACCAATACAATAAAAGACTTTAGAGGACCGAGTGACCCGAACAACGCAAATCATACAAACACAGTTTCTATGCGCTCTATAGGTAGACCGCGAATGCCGGATTTACTATCTCCCTACGAAGTGACTCATTGTGAAAAAACAAAGACGAATGTTAAAGACCGACTGACAAAATTAGAAAACACTATCGAGACACTAACAGAAAAATTCGATCATTTTTTAGGACTAGGCAAAGAATCGAAAGGAAGCCCTCCGAATATCAATTAAATTCTGTGAACCTATCATTACCGCATTTCATTGATAGACACGGACTGAAATGGTTAATAGATACGGGATCTTCTGAAAATTACATTACACCTACAGCAATACTCAAAGACACAATTTTTTCAAATGACCCCTTAATAATTTCAACCCCCGCTGGCAAAAAGAACGGAGAAAAATCTTGCTGTCTAAGTTTGTACGAAATATTTCAAAAACAAGTAAATACGAAATTTCATCTCTTTCCTTTCTCAGACAAATACGATGTTTTGCTAGGGTATAAAACCATGCAAGACCTAAATATAAAAATTGATTTAAGTAATAAAATTCTTTTTTTCCCTGGTGGCTCGATACCACTAAAACTTACATTTTAGCAATAAGAATTAAATAATGAATCCCTTTTAAATTTAAATAAAAAATATATAAATAATAAAAGTAATAATAACACAGAAAACGAGATAGCTTGCGAAGTCAAGTCCAGACAAGTAATGGCCATTTGCCCCGAACCCATGGACATCGTCGAAACGCAAAGCACTCGTACGAGCGAAGAAGACATAGTAATGGCCAATTGCCCCGAAATGTCAGTACGCTCAGATTTGGGTAAAATAAGATAAGATATACCCTCATTAATCAGAACGGAGCATATGAACTCCGAAGAAAAAAATAAAATTATAGAATTATCGAAAGAATATCCAGAAGTTATTAAAAGGGAAAATGATAAGTTAACATCAACAGGTTTATTAAAAAATAAAATATTAACTACCGATGAAAAACCAATTTATTCGCGAAATGGTAGTTATCCACAAGTGCACCGTAAAGATTGGCAAATAGAAATAAATAAGTTATTAAAAAGTAAAATAATTCAACATCATAATTTCCCCTATAATAGCCCGATTTGAGTAGTTCTTAAGAACATGGATGCTTCTGGAAAGAAAAAAGTTAGAATGATATTGACCATAGAAAACTTAATCATAAAACACGAAAAAAATTACCCTTTAATCAAAACTCTAAGACTGTCTTTAATTGCATATAATAATTCTATAATTTCAAACCTAAAAATGACTCCTAATGAAATTACTTTCGGTCCAAACCAAAATTCATACGTAGAAGATGTAATCCTAAAACAGAAAGTCAAAGAATATCATGATAACAGAGAACTTGTAGTTAAAGTTATTAAAAAACAAATCGAAAATGAAAAAGAAAGTAGAACATACAAATTAAATCAAACCAGGGAAAACATAAAAATTCCAGAAGGAAAAATTTATATACGAGACAAACAGTTTGGAAAAGTTAAACCTAACTGTATCTTTTCGACTGTAAATATGTCTATACATCGAGCACATAATTTATTAAATATGTACCATTTATAGATTATTATTTAGCTTTTAAAACTAAAACAATTGTAGTTAAAAGAAATAATGTGAATAATACAATATTTATATCTAATACTAGTTTAATTAAATTAGACAAAAATGAAATATTGTTAAATAAAAAAATTTACCAATATTTAAAGAACCAAAAGTTATGTATACATAAACCGACGTGTTTAGAGTGGCGAAAGCTAATATATCTTTTGAAGATTTACATAAGCTCAATGTAAAAATGCAACCATTGGAACTATTAGAAGATGTTCCCTCGACATTTTTAACAATTTATGTTTATGTTGTAATTTGTAGGGCACTCTGTCAATATTCTTCATGTTAGTTTATTTTCGCCGTCACCATAAAGAAGCCCCTCATCAAGAAGTAGAGTCTCAGCCGACACCTGCGTCTGTTTCTACAGGACTGCATTTTTCTCGCAGGAGCATCGAACTTAGGGACGGAAGAGTTATGGAATCACCAAACGCCCCTCACACCAACGCGTCAGGAAAGTCTGGCGGGTCCAGACGGCCGACCATCATCATAATCAGCATTTCTTTAAACTAGTAGAAAAGCCCTAATCCCCAAATATCCTTGCCTTATTCTTACGATAGCCTTCTGCCTGTCACTCTGTCGGTTTAAAATTAAACATTGTACAGTTTTGACAATAAAGATTCTTCTTTTTTTTTTAAGTCTTCTTCGAGCGATTACTTAACTGGTGCCCGAACAGGGGCATTCTTTTTAAAAAGAAGAAACTTTATTGTCGTCATTGGTTCATGAGAAATTCAGCCGGGCCATCTAAGAAAGACACCCTGTATCTTGCCTTGAACATGTAACTCGCCATCCCTTAGGTAGTTTGAAACCCCTTTTTTTTACATATATTTTTCTAAATTACATCAACACCTCTTATGCAGGAATGAAACTGTTCCCACGAAATTATGAACAGCTAATGTGCTTTATATAGTTTTTTGAAAATTACGAATGAGCTTCTTTTATGTATATTCTTTGTCGCTATTTCCTAAGATAAAACACAGTATATCAACTCCCTACTGCAAGAGGAATCGATGTGTAACCTTTTTTGGCATAAATTAGTTAAAATTCGAGCATGATCATTGTTTTTCCAACCTTCTTCATTATAAAAAAGTCAAAGGCACGAGCGGGACTTTTTTATCTCGATTAAAAACCTTAATTAATTGTAATATGTTAATTGGTCAAGCGGACCACGAAATTAGTGAACCTCTTCATTATTTTGAAACGATTCTTTTTTATTTATTTTTTATTTTGTAGATCAGCCATAGGCGAACGATCTTAACGAGCATTGTCAGAAAATATCCAAACAACCAAAAGCTTAAAAATTCAAGTTTCATCAGAAAATTGCCTCTCTTGAAAAGTTGTAATTTTTCAAATTTCGGTACATTTCACTCCAAATACCTTTGGCACATTGAAAAATTCTTTTTTCCTCAATAATAGGCAATCAAAGATAGCGATGAAAGTTCAAAAAACCTTAGTGCTAAGAAATACTTTGTTGTGTGCAAAATGTTGTAAAATTTTGTTACAACTTTCGTTATTTGCCAGTGCAGGAGACTCCAGTATCAAAATTAACATTGCCTGATTATTGACGCTAATTCATTCAAAGCTTGATTACAAAGTTTGCACCTCCCGTAATTATCCTCGGCTATAACGCTTGCGCCCAGCCTGGGTGGGTGGGGTAAGAGGTCCCAAATCATGACGGAAGCACATTGTGACACACAAGACAGATTGAATTGCTTAGCTTTAATGATCATGCATTTTTTCTTATTATGTGATAACAGAGGTTACAAGCAATTTTATTGGATATTTTGAATTTTTATTTAAATGTTTAAAAGTTTGGAAAATTAACTCATTAGTTACACCTCTAACACAACACTTATTTAACTTCTTCAAAAGGAAGTAAATCGTAATGCTATTGGCAAATTAGGCATTTTGACAGATTGCCGGAATGAGTTTGGGATGAAAGATAGGGAGATTGGGCAATGGTTTGAAGGATTTTGGCCCGGGGATGGCTAGATTCTCTAGAGGTTGGATACAAAGTACAGGGTTTGGGCCATGGTTCGATGATCACCAGTCCTTCAAGCGACGATGGGACGATGTCTACTTGTGGCACTGTGGGATGGTAGTGCGATGTCTCCTGAACCCGAATTGAGGGGTTCTTTGAGCCTCCATTTCCTGAACTACTCTTCCGAACAGGAGAGAGAGAGAGAGAGATTGTTATCGCTTTATTTACATAATCTCTCCAGATTTGGTCTCGAGGACCACTTTTACATCTAAAGAGAAGTACAGATTTATTTTTACAATTACTCTACTCAATCTTTTAGAAATACATAAAACAAAAATATTCCTTTGTTTAACACTTTGACCAAGTCTTGTATAATATTACATAATCTGTTTACATATTAACAAGAAGGCGAACGAAAAATAACATGACAATAACTAAAAAACAAAAATTAAATTTTGCTTTCTAAAATAAAACATAAAATTTCTTCAGGACAAAGTAAAATAAGTGAATTTTCTTTTACAGGGTAATTACAACTACATATTAACAGAGGGATATTAAAATGTCTGACAGTATTATGATTTAAATTAAGCATAGTTTTAAATTGAATTAACCTTACTTTTTACATCTCTTATAAGAGTAATTAAATATATATATGATCTTAGTTATTAAACTAACAATAGTAATTAAAGTGTAGAGATTAGTGACCGTTAATCGATAGTTATTCAGATATCGTGAGATACACCCGACCGCATCTCACGATATCTGAATAACTATAGTAATTAACATAATAAAAATAAAAGAACAGTTTTTCTTTAATTTTTCTTACAAAATCTTACACATACTTCGAAAGTAGTTGAGTTTTTAATTGTTTTTTAAAACTTTCTATTTTATTACATTTCTGCGTGCAGGTTGGATGTTTAGAGAACGTTTTGGCATCTTTCACTATAAAAGAATAACTAAATGTTTTTGTTCTATGTTTTTGTACACATATATGCCTATCTTTATATCTTGTATTAATGTTATGTACAATATTTCAGAAGTAAATTTAATGTTCTCATATATATGCTGGGGTTTTTTGTTTTTATTATTTTAAACATACATAGAATTTTATAATCCAACATGACTTTTATTTTTAAAATTTCTAGCTGCGCAAATTTGTCATGTATGCGATCATCATATTTTAAATTTAAAATATACCTCATGCACATATTTACTCCTACTTGTAATCTATAAATTTGCATGCAGCTAGTCCGTACAATATGTAGGGAAATATCAGGGTTTGCACTAACTTTTTTTTTACATTGACCTTGTATTTTACAAACTGTAATAATTTTTTTAATTTATAAACTATAGAATACATTTTACCTTTGATTGATAATGTTTGCGAATTCCAATTTAAATTTTTTTCTAAAATTAAGCCTAAGCATTTTACTTTTTCTTCAAACTTTAATTCGTTTTCTTCTATTTTGATTTTACTAATGCAATTTACATTTATTTTTTCTAGCAATTTATTATGACCTATCAATATGGCTTTACATTTGTTAGGATTCAGTACTGAGTGCATTCTACTCCATTCATTTAGATTTTGTAAGTCTTGATTAACTTTACCTATGCTATCATTTATATTCAGTGCCTTAGATTGTACAAAAGCATTTAAATCATCTGCGTACATGCACAATTTACAAGTTCGAAAAGCGGCTTCAATATTGTTTATGTAAATGGAGAAAATTAGCGCTGACAGCGTTGACCCCTGTGGTACTCCTTGCTTAATCAATTGACTGTGAGACATACGGCCCTCAGCAGTTTTAATTTTCTGATACCTATTATTTAAATAGCTATGGAATCAAAAATTAATTGATTTCATTATGGCCATTAGTACTTCGTGATTAACGCTATTAAATGCATGACTGAAGTTGACAAGGGTCATCACCGTCACCTGGCTTTCATTGATATTTTTTCTTATTTCATCCGTCAGCATGATCATAGCAGTTTCAGTGATATGTGCATTTCTGTAGCCATATTGATATGGTTTAAGAATGTTTCGTGTTTCTATATATGAATATATTTGATGGAATACAATTTTATCAAAAATTTTTATATTGATGGGTTTATATGAGGAACAATCTACTACTGTTGATTTTTTTATTAATGGTATGATAAAAGAGTCCTTTCACTTCACAAGATAAATGCCCACTTGTAAAGAAAAATTATAGATGTGGCTCAAAACCTTGCTTATAGTTGATTTTATTAATTTTAATAATATTATTGATATATCATCTGGGCCTATAGATTTTGATACTATGCTTTCTATTGCTTTACGCACGGCTTCAGCTGATACACTTGAAAACTGGAATTCGTCTTGTTTATCATTAATAAATGTTTCTTGAAATGGTTATATAGTGATTAATAGTCTTCTTAAATGTATGAATACATAGTGAAGTGAAGTAGCTCATTTAAATTTACAATAGATTCCCTCGATTCATATTGTTTCCCACTTGCCCCACTATTCATTATTTTTCAAAAAGTTTTGGGATGAAATACATTGTTCAGTTGTTGTAGTTGAAAATTATGTTTTGCATTTCGTACAATGTTTTTAACTCTATTACTAATTTTTGTATAATTTTGCCAATTTGTTGCATTTTTATCTTTTGTAAAGTTCTTTAATGCTTTATCCCTATCCCTCATCAATTTTTTAATTTGATCATTAAGCCATGGAGCTGGTTTTTTGTCACTCTGATTTCTTTTACAGGTAAGAATTCATTTTCTAATTACTGCAAAAATGTTGTTAACAACAATACTTTTCTATTTACATCATCTTGTTGATATATTTCTTTGAAGTCATATTCCTTTACTTTTTTGTTAGATTTACCTCATCGATTTTGTTATATTGCTTTATTGTTAAAATTTTTGGTGTACATTTAGCTATCGTGACTTCGATCCCCTCGGGCACTAACTTCCCATCTCAACCCCAACTTTTGAATTTTCCCTTCTTTTTGGCATTTGAAAAACGGCAAAAAGGAGGGAAAATTCAAAAGGTGGGGTTGAGATGGGAAGTTAGTGCCCGAGGGGATCGAAGTCACGATAGCTCAAGTGGTAGAGTAGCGGTGTATCAAGCCGAAAATCGTGGGCTCGAATCTCGCTCGTGACACTGACTTTTTTTCTCAACTTAAAAACCTTAATTAATTGGATGTTATTAATTGGTTAAGCGGACCACGAAAAATAGTGAATTTAATTATTCTTATAAGTATCTTCAAAAGTACGTTTATTTGACATAATAATAGGGTTTAAAAGGTTGTGTTCCTGTCGTCTTCATTAATAATTATCAATGATTTTTCTGCCAGATACTCCTCCATCATTTTACCCTTTGATTTGTCAAATGATCAAACCAATCCGTAGAGAGAGAGAGAGACAGAGAGAGACAGACAGACAGACAGAAAGAGAGTTTCTGAAGGTTCTGGCTCTGGATTTGCAGAAAGGAATAATACAATGTTTAAAACAATTCAAACCAGTTTCCTTTTCTTTGCAATGAAATTTTTTTAACCGTGGCCTCATAAAAGTTTTTTGTGTTCGCCTTTCATTGAATACACAAACACCCACTTGGTTTAATTAATATAATTATTAAGTTTTCGTTAATTTATAATGTAAGTAACAACTATGGTTTTGTTATTTCTGATAATCAGAACCGGAAGGTAAACGACGTTGCAATAAGCACTGACAAAAGTGTAGGAAGAATTGCTCTCATAACGCGCGTTTGTCAAACATTGACAGAATGTAAACAATAAAGGCAATTAATGTTTACTTTACTGAAGAAGTAAATTATTGGAATTAACAACGAACCAAACGAAATTGAAGGACACCCTGTATACCAGGATGCTTGATTCATATCTTTTAAAAAATTATTGAAAGCACCTTTAATAATTTCGTTAAGTAATTTCGTGGGACCATGTTCATTTTGTGCATTAGAGTGAGTAGTTTAATTTTTTAAAAATGGGATGAGTAGAACACTTGTTCACATCTTTCAAAAAATTATTTCAATCACGTTTAAAGCTTTTTTTCATTATATTCATAAGAGTCTAGAATTAACTAATTCGACGAATCGACTTTATTTTGTTCCGTCCATTCATTAAAGCTACGAGGGCAGGAGGTGAAAATTTAACAAATACGTATAACAGGTAACAATGTCGGCTGTTGAGAGTGCGAGATGATACTGCGAGTACCCTTGTTGCTGTAGCTAGTGCTAACATAGTCCTGCTGCAAGCTCATTCGATGCAGCGTGAAAGGTGAGACCTAAGTGGTGGGTGACACCTAAAATACTTGGCGACTACAGGTGATCACAACCAAAAAGGACGAAAATTTGACATGGAGAACTTAGAGATCTAATAAACTTAAACATAGATCACATATAAAGGATCGAATTCACATTCACACATTACTTTTTACACCACAAAAAATACTACTACAAAAAATTAATGATAAAGAAGATAAATCTGACATTTACTAAGGCCATGCCTATATATATATANTGATAGTACTATGTATTATATATATATATATATATATGTATGTATATATTTGAATAATTTTTTTGGATAAAATACATGGAACTACCAATACGGGAGTTGTTATCGAGTTACAATGACAGATTATTTAAATCCACCAGTCGTCAACTCATTTGCCTCCCACGTCGTACATTGTATCTCTCCGTAACTCATCATTTTTGGACTGTAACCCATTTTGGATCACGAAGCTGAATGAAAGGGACGCCGAAATTTAGGATGCATTAACGACGTCTTTTATTTTGGTCGGGGATCGGTAATAATTTTTTTTTGTCATGCTGTAAATTGTACCATTAGCGGAAACAATCGGGTGGCAATAGACGCCCCCTGAGTATATTTTATGATACTGATATTTGAGCTTGTGTAAATAAATATACAAACCTCAACGCCTACGAAAGGAATGTACAGTTAAATACAACAAACCCACTAAACAGAGAAATACCACAATAGCAACGACAGAAACAGCCAGAGACACTTGCTCTCGTGTAACAGTAATGTTATCCTACGAGGTACCAGTGGTACACAAACACACACACACACACACACACTCACACCCACAAATAAATAACAAAATAAGTCGCTTTAAAAAATCATATCTTTCGAGGCAGCCTGGACGTCCTCCAATCGAGGTAAAGATCAGCCAATCAAATACGACCACAATTGGCCTGAATTGACCTACTACTTTTAGACCTTCTATGACCTCTTTAACTTTAACTTTAATTTTGGTAACGAAGGTACAACTTTTGGGCTGTTTATTTATTTCACCAAGACCAAGAAAATTTTTCCTTCGAGGCAAGTTCTTCTATCTTATTTCACCGGACGATGAGATTTTGAAGGTACATGATACAAAGATTTATAGTTTTAACTTTTAGAGTTGTTGGCAGTCTTTCAGAAGCGTATGATTGTTAAAGAGTTGAAGAAAGTATAAAAATTGACTAGAGGACTTATTTCCTTTATACTTTGTTTGAAGATAATGTAACGGACAGGTTTAATGGTAGTAGTAAGGGATGGTCAGGATACGACCTCTTTTCCTAGATCAGAAGCAATTTACAAGCCATTAAGCGATTCTTTGAGCGACGAATCGAATGAAATCGAAGAATCATACAAACTCACCCAAAACAGTAAGCCGCGTTGCATTGGGATTAAGAAGCCGAAGAGTCTTCACTTGCAGTTGACCTGACTGTCTCCAAAAACACAGCCTGCCGACGCAGAAGAACTGTGTCGAGATAATGTAAAATGAAAACTAGTTTATGAAGGAGAAGGTTCATATGTAGAATCGAAGATTAATTTATGTGTAACTTCATATAACTTTCATGTTTTGCCTTAAGGATTTCAGAATCAGTCAACTTCTATTGTGACATGACTAATTGTGACTGAAGTTTGATCTGAGTGCGAGTTCTGCCTGTTCATGTAATCAGATTTCATATATTGCAATATTATCGGTGAATATAAACAAATAAATATGCACACGCGCAAATACATGAGTTATTGAACTGCGGAACTTTTTTTTGGCAATAAAATAAAAAAAAGGTAAGTATAACAAGTTGGATAGTTGACATAAAATATTTAAAAAAATAAAATCAATTTTCAAGTTTACTTCGAAATCATTATTTATATTATTTTAACTGTTTGTACAAAATTTTGGGGAAAAAGTGTTTTTTTCTTCTAAACAATCATTGTGATGTGGTCTTCACTTCTTCATTTTATTCTTATTATCCTTTAACAGGTTATCTGAAAATAACATAAATTAGATATCCTTTAGGATAAAAAATAAAGCTCACAGTAAATCAGTAAAGTACTGGTTGTTTGAAATAATTAAAAGACTTTAATTAGATTCCTTCCAACTACCCTTTGAACATACAATTGATCGTACCTAAAGTTCCCTACTCAGTGCTTATTTGATTGACTGAAATATTTATCAAATAAAGGAGTAGTATAATAATGATTTTTTGTTACAGCTATCCATTGGCTCAGCTTCAGTCAGTTTGAAATATGGATAACGTACGCTCCCTAATCCTAACCTAACCCTAACTTGTACTTAACCATAATTTAACCTACCCTACCTCAACCCATGTACTCCGTCTACTACAACAAAAAAATTTACCGAAAATGTATCCATGTTACAATTGCTTTATATTTTTGTTTGTCACCTATAAACTCCTACGGAAACTTCATTGTGTGTTTCTTAAACAAAAATATTAATTGATGTAGGGTGTTGTTCTGCGAGTCGGAGAAGTCATGGTGAGCCGGCACTGGGTCACTTATTGGGTCCGTCTTTACTCGCGGGTTTGTTGAACTACTCAAATGCGTTTCGGTATCGGGCCATCTTCAGTCCCAAAGATGGCGGAAATTTTAGAATTCCACATTATTTTTTAAAACCTGATTTTTTTTCTTTTTATTCCCCTGTGTTTGAATACAACTATTCATCCTATTTCGGGTGCACACCCTGAGTTTGCTGTGGACAGAGATGGACTAAGGATGTTTTGGGTACTCCCTAGCATCCGGAAGCAATAAAGAAGATAGTAAAGTAAAGCAGCGTCAATGGGTGAAAAGCTCTTGCGCGTAAAGAGTATGGCCTATAGAGAGTCTAACCCAAAAAGGGATCATCCTTAGGGACTCAAAATCGGCCCTAAGCGGTTCACACACGGAGTTAGTTTCTGAGGCGAAGCTCAATGTGTCAAACTTAATTGAACGGTGTCATTCCTTGGCTCCATATAGAGAGCGTGTGGGAATGCCACCCGAATGAGAATATTGTTTCTGGAGTACGGCAGTGAATATTTTGGTCTCGTTTTGTGTGCTGTTTTGAGTATATGAGTGTCATATTTATTATATATTATATATTTATTAGCGTGAATGTGCAGCGTGAGAAGGTTGATGAGAGAATATCGAGAATTTCTCTCTAGTTTAGTGAATGGTGTATGTTATTTTTCGAGATTCAATGAATTCAAAACAACAGGTTTGCCCTGGGTCCGCCTATTAAATATCAAAATCAGAATAGGTCCCAGCTTTTCGACCTCTCCACCGCAAACCGCTGTCCTTGTCCTTCGTAATATTCAAGGCTGTATTTTTCCCTAAGGTTTGCTATTTATGAATGTTGGTCGGTTTTTATACGTTTGATGAATAGTCAAGTTTCTATATATATTTTCGTAAACTGTTCATGTTATGCGTTTGTCGTTTAGTAGACCAAACTCCGTTGTATTAATATGACCTGATGTGATTCTTTTACCAGGTTTTGCGGGTCCAAGATATTTTCTGATGTGTCGTCTACAGGCAGTCACGGAAAACTCTGAGTTACTTGCGTCACACGACGAGTAAGTAGGGCGAGGATCACTCACACCACCGACACACAATAAAACAATTATCACAAAAATATTGTTTTATATCTTACAAAATGTGTTTGGTTTTTACTAATTTCAAAAAGATCAGACATATGTTTTTGCCAATTGACCCTAGGAGCCGATATATAGGGTTTTCTACCTGTTTTTGTGCGAGTATTTTCAAGGTTTTTATATTTATCACTCGATGTATGTTTTTAATGTAGAATAAGGCAACAAAAAAAACATATTAAATGGGACTTTTATATAACAAAAAGTACAGAAACCACATTACTCTATAAGTAAAGCAGGCACAAAAAAATTTTATTTGAAAAAATCAGATTAGATTTATTTACTAATTAAGTACCGTTTAAAGCCCTTAAATACGAATTTTATTAGCAAACAAAAATTAAACATTTTTGGGGTAGATTTTATAGGGGAAATTTTTTTGTCTTCTCCGATGTCCGGTGTTCCGCTTAAAAAATTCATAAATTCTTGATTTTATCCAAATTCAACCTTCTTGCAACCGTTGGAAAGCTGATTATTTACTTTTTCAGTCTATTTCGACAATTATTTGATTGTTGAGATTGCTCGAGGGTTTTGCTTGACGTGACCCAGGCTTTGGATTGTGTTTGACATTATCCGACTGCCCTCTAACTACTATGATATTCTTCGAAGCTACCGGTACTACCGTGTAATTGATGGGTAGGCGTCATCCCGAAACTGCTCTATCCATGCCGGTGTTACTCAAGGCAGTGTACTGGCCTCCGGACTCTACCAGGATACAGCTAACCTTCCATCCCATCCTAAACTTTGCAGTTGACAAAGCGATACTGTCAAGTAACACTAATCCAATCATTTCCACTAGAAACAATCATGGACTCCTCACAATACTCGAGTCACGATGTGAAAAATCCACTATCATAACCTTCCCTCTACGCAAAAAGATCCCTCTTCCCCTCTACTAATCAAATACCACTCTCAACTGCCGTACCTAGGTATATATTGATCTGTAACTGAGACACAACGTAAATGACAAGAAGTTATGAAACGTTACATTGTTTACGACTTCTAGGGAAATGCTCGAAATTACCTCTCTTAAACAAAAGGCTGCTTTATAATGCTGTTGTGAAGTCGATTTGGACTTACGGACAGGAAGTGTGGGGCTCAGCCAAACTCCACTATCTTCCCCATCCAAAGAGCACAATCCCATAATTTTATATCTCCGGTTCTTATTGATTACCGAAGGCCAGGTTTATGGGTAGTTTGTCAGGTTTTATCAGGTTCTAAATCTGTGTAAAGGTCACTGTAGATCGGTATAGTCGTTTTAAATTTATTGCCATTGTCGTGATTTTCGAAAAAAAAATTATGGTAAGCCCGTAAGGCATAAAATTTTGAAGGAAAAAATCATTTTTTGATTTTACCAAAAAAATGTATTCAGGTGTTTTAGGGGGTGCAAAAAAATGAATATAAACTTTCTTTCTTGATAAAAAAAATAATCTACACAAATTAGGTATTTTTATAAGTACGATACCCATATTTTCGTTATTTCTCTCAACAATGAGCAGTTTTTCAATGGGATGTGTTTTGTAGCTTTATAAGAAAGAAAAATCGAGATGGATTGACAGTCGCATATTAAGGTAAAAAAGCACCTGTATCTAAATGTTCGGAAAAAAATGTCATTTGTTTGGTTTAACTAAATTCATTGTTTTCTAGAGATCTGTGTTCATTTATGAGACAATTTATGTTTGTACAGATGGATGACCTAGTTCGCAGAAGGTTCTTCGGCATTCCCGGTGTCTCCCACGAAATTTAAACTGCTAGAGCTATTTTACGACTGTCTGGGATAAGAAACTAAATAAAGGACCAGAATAATAATATAAGCAAATCACGTTCGTGGTCTGCCAGCATATTATTAGGAAGTTGCATAATTGTGACTCCGGTGCCCTATTTATTTCGTAACTTTGGCATTTAAAACTCAAATCAAGTTTAACCATCAGTTTAACCTTCGAATCAAACTTATATATTTGTTATTTAATTTTTTGCCCGTCAGTCGATAACAGCAGGAGCAGTTGGAGTCATTATTTAATTATTACTGTTAAAAATTTATTGTTAATTATGGAACAGTCTTTAATTTTCTCTCTGCTGGTTTTGCTTAATAACTGTCGTCGTAAAATTATGGTAACAGCTAATCGAAAAGATATTAATTTATTATGTTATGTACATTTGCCATATTTCATTTCAGCAGCATTCATATAACTTTTAATCCTTAACTGAGAAGAACTGAGCCGAGTGTGATTTGACATCATCACTATTATTAAAAGTTTTGCAAATTTTTTAATAAATAAAAAACGATCATAACTGACACTCCCGGAGGACACAGGGTAAGGAAAACCAGCGAATGCTGGCAACTGAGGCCATAAGGGAGTTTACGGCGATGTGTCAGGATTTCAGGATGCTAAGGTGTAAATAAGGGATGTGCAAATTATTAGGATGGATCAAAAGGTTAGAGTGGAACTTTTGGAGGCTCAGTGAATATCAGCTCAATGGCGAAAAGAATGTTGAGGTTGTGGATAATGAGGCTTGAGACGCTAAGACAGTTTGTCTGAGGATTTTTGATTGTAAGGATTGAATGACTTGGACGGCTTGGCGTAAAATCACAGTTCCCATCAGTATATCCAGAGACTTGTATAGAGTTAAGTCTCAACAGGTTCCACAAGTCCACGTTTGCTGTTATGTGGTTGTCTCTTATGTTTGGGGGGGGAGAAGAATCTACCTCTGTCTAGGTATAAGTCTTAGTAATCTAACTCGTGTGGAACTTGGTAGCTCGTTGTTGACGCAGAATGAAGATCAAGAGTGTTTTCTCCATTTTTTACACAAATCTTTCATAATTTTGGATGTCAAAGATTAGAATTAGAAACAATGTTGCTGTATCATCACCGTGCTTTGAATCATCACCGTGGTTTGAATGTACGGGAAAGTCAGCAGTATAAATGGTATAAAGTATAGGACCAAGATTCTTGTGGGACGCCGGCCTGTATTGGTATGGTATCTGAGTATTCGTCGCCTCACTTTACTCTGAAACAGCCGTAATTTAAATAGGATTCTAGCATAATCTAACTATATTAGCTAACATTTTTGGAAGCGGGATTGGATCAGGGTGATACCGTTTAGTGACCTAATAAGGAGCCTTGACAATTTGTCTGAGGACTTTTAATTGGAAGGATTGGATATCATGGAACTGAATGACTTGGCGGAACCCCACAGTCCGACTTCGTATGTCCAAAGTGGTTGCAGTACTTTAGTTGAATTTTTAACAATCAAAATTTCAGTCCACAAAGATGATGCAATTGTTTAAGTCTGCTGTTATGTTACTTTCTCTTAAATCTTGCATAGGGATTCTACGTCAATCGATGTAGGTATAGTCCCAAGTATCTGAATTGGGTGGATGTCGCTAGCTCCTTGTTGATGTATAGTAGAGGACAACGCTATTTTCTAAATGTAAATGGTCATATCCGACCAGACGCCGAGGTTAAACTCCAGGTTCCACCAACGCTAGGACAATTCAGCACCTAACGCAATCACTTCCTTAATCCACATCCATTCACACTCTCACTCATTCATAAATACATTCTGACATAGAGAGCGCTTGTAGACGTCTGTTGTTTTCATCGGACAACGGACCCACAATAAACGGACATCATTGTATGCGTATAAGATTTTCTACCGGAACCTACCTAACCTACATTTCTACCTAACCGGAGGGTTCACACTAGTAGCTTCGACTACCGTGGCTAAGTTTTGAACTGTTAGCCTAGGATATTACACGTGTGTGTAATGTAAAAAAAACTATTGGCCTAATGGTGCATTTCATTCTCTTTTTCAGAAGTTCAAGAAGATGAAACAAAATTTTACATTTACTTATTAATGATGATATGTGATAATTTAAAAACGTGAATAAACATGATAATGTAAAGAAACAGAGAGGCAAGCAATTTGCAGAAAACGGGAGATACGTCCAGTAGCGTCTACACACACATCAATACACTGACGTGGTTAGGTAGGGTTCACACTAGATAAGACAAGGGTTGATGAGGTACTAAATACTTCGCTACACATTCACGCTAATAAATACATTCGCTATCACCACCCACTACCGGACACAAAACATCAATCCTATATACAATAAAATAATCCCGTTTGCATCAAGAATGGACCCATGGGACCCAGATGTTCGCAGCCATGCTCAAGTACAATTCTTATACCGGATGGCAAATCTACACGCTTTCTATGTGGAGCCAAGGAAATGCACCCTTCAATTAGGTGGCGCACACCAAGCAACCTTTCTCTACAAGCCAGTTCAATCCCCAAAATGGTGGCGTCAAACAAAGATAACGCCGATACAAGCACTCAAACATTTACGATTTTATAGAAGAGTCTTCTCATGACGAAAATCCGATCCTTCAAATGGTCTTTCTTTTTTAAACCATGGTGTGCAATTGGTAAGCACACGCAATAATTGTCATCGAAGATATATCTCCAGCAATTTAATTCGCAGTTGCTTTCACGCGGCTCTCAATCGGACCGTTAATTACTGGCTGTCAGCATACTAGTCTATTGCCCCACTCGAACGTTGTTGACTGGCATCTGTTTTCTATGTATGCTTAGCAAGAGGGGGGTGGCGTAATTCAATAAATCCCGTAATTAACTGGTTTTAATTAATATCTTACTCGCGGAAGCGAGGGGAATCAGCAAAATTCACAACCGCGCCTTTAACACTGTATAATGACGTGTTAAGCCAATGACTGCGAACGAATGCGAAACTTACGCAAAAAAAAAAGAAAGAAAAGAAGAAAGTTATGNTTTATATTTATATGTATATACATTGGGCTGGGGGTCTAAATAACATTATCTTGTTATAAAATAATTTCAATTACGTATAGATACGGAGATGGACTTATCTGTGCCGTATACCGATATATCAAATCCAATATGATGCTCAGACAGCCACCAAGAGTCACCAATACCATTTTCTCAAATTTTATTTAATCTATTACGACCAATATTTCTTAATATAACAGGAATCTATGGCTAGGTTTTTATTGATATCGTAGGTATAGGTATATACTGATTCATTAATTTTTGGCAAAAAGTGAAAGTAGTGACAAAATTTTACAACTTTTTTTTACAAAAAAAAGTATTTCTTACTTGGGTGTTTTATTAACTTTAAAACACTTAAGCGCAAACTTAGAGAAGCAAATTCGTTATTTCATGGAATCAATTGCAAGTTCATCAAGGCAAGATATACCAGAACATTGATTCGTATCTTTCAAAAAATTATTTCAAGTAGTTAGAAGCCCCAATTTTCCGATGAAGATTCAATTTCATAGTTTTGGGTGTTTTTAGAACAAATGATCGTTACGATTGTTTGGTTGTTATTATTAGTCTACAAAATAGGAAAAGAATCATTTCAATATGATGAAAAGGTTTCGAGAAAAGTGTCCCGAAAGATGAAAAAATACAACTTTTCAAGAGAAGCGTTGTTCTGATCATTGGCTCTGTAAATACTGACATATGGCGCTTACAGAAATGTTGCCTCTACTAATAAGCTTTAAACATATGTACCTAATTTCTCAAAAGTCAGTTATCACCAATACGAAATTAATTTTTGAATTGGTAAAAATGAAAATTGGTAAAAATGTTGAAATTGGTAAAAATTTGATTGTTCTGTTACAAATGGTTTAAAACTATTAGTCATCAATATGTTAACATTTCTCATAAAATCGGATATCCAAGCAGCTATTAAAGTATTAGCATGGAAAAAAAATAAAATTGGTCAGTGAATGCACCCAAAATCTCCACCTGGGGAAACACAACAACCTGATATCTTCGGTACTACGACACAAAGGAATTTTGGGTAACAAAAAAACTGACAAATCTGCTAGGGCATGATATATAGGCCCTGAACCTAGTCTTGGGATAACAAACACAGAATCCTCCATCACAGAATGGATCCAATGAAACAAACGAAGAAGTGGATAACTCTATGGGCGCTATGCACAGTAAACTTATGCTAAAACAACCGTCACCAAGACTGGCAAACTTACTGCTACAGAGACGACTATGCTCACAGGAGTGATAGGACTATTTATCGGTCCCAACCATCTGACCAAACCTCTCACAACATGGGGTTTTTCAATGATCCCATTTTTTAATTGCAATGGGGAGGAAAGAACAGCCATCTATACCATCTTCGATTGAGCGGTTAATGGAGACATAAATAAATAAGCCTTTTTTTATTGGTTTATAATATGTACATAATTGAAACAGAGAAAATTCAATGCCCTAATACTTCTGAGAAGAAGGATTGAATCGATTGCACTGAACTTCGGAACTAGGAAGCCAGAAGGCTATAGTGCCTGGGGAGCACAAACCCCTCTTCGGTTTCATCATCCTCATCATCATCAATTGAATAGTACAGTTTTGAGCGGAGGTCATTCGGTAGTGACACTCCTATGCAAGTATTAGGTACTCACATTCTCCAAGCAAGCCCATAGGTTTCACTACGGAGCATGAGTGTTGTTGTCCACGATAATTTGAATCTGTGGTCAACGAGACGTCAAATTAGTCGGTACAATCGATTCAGTTCTTTTCTTTTAAGCCGTATGTGTGGGTTCCAGATGATTCGCTTGTTTAAGTACAGCCCGAGGTTAAACATGAAGTTTTAGAGAAAATTGTAATAGACTGGTGGAGAGCGAAGCACCGGATAGTTAAATTTACGCGGTGTTTCGTATAATTCGCCATTTTGTAAACTAGCCCTTTAAGAAGTAGATATGAGCCTGTAAGTAAAGTCAATCATGCTATCATAAGTAAAATTGAAAATCGTGGTGTTAGAATGAGAAGGGATATCGGCAGTGTATACTGTGTACAACAACGGGCCTTAGACGCTACCCTGTGAAACTCCTCTATGCAAAGGAGAAGCCCAGCATCCAACACAAACTTTAACTAACGTATTTAATAGCCAGATAATAAGTAAAGTAATTACTCTCTTACGTGCTTAAATTCCAACAACTCGTTGGATGTCTCGGAGGGGTAAAACTAGTTTACAATACACTATTCTTACTACTATTAATACGTGGCAAATAATGGACGACCTAACCACTCCGGCACCATGGTTTAACCAAATAGGATATGCGTATTAAATGTAATATGACGACTTTCAGCTTCCAGCGTAAACCCTGATGCCAGCTTCGAAAGCATGTTTTGTAAATGTTGTATACTCGAATGATGTTGCGTAATACAAATTGATGGTCCGGAATAATATTAAAAGATCCAAGTATAGGTTAGATTTGTGGGTGAAGGGGTTTTTACAAGATTTTTCCAAAAACTGGTAATTAGCTGATAAGATGGTAGGAATTTGGAGGATGATAAGGTTTGTCCAGTTCAATCTTTATCAATAAAAATAATATAGAGTCAAGGCCATATTTTTCTCTTTGTGGCTTGGTAGTGGATATGTGCGTCATAAAGTAACGTAAAGTATTATGAAACATCTTAAAACAATTCCTCAAAAATAAGCTACGTTTTTGCCAGTGTGAAATATTTTGGAGTGTTTAGCTCTATCGAAGTGTTCCTTCCTATGTTTGTTTACAAATAATACATTAAATATTACAAATATTTATTATAATTGTGGGGATATTCTTTAAAATCATGATAATAAATCATAAAAATCATGTTCAAATCTCAACCTTTCCTTCGGAACAGGACAAGAACGATACTTTTCTGTCATTTCATTTTCCTTTTTGCATTATTTCCTAACATTATACTTTTGTACGCATAAAGCCAAAATCATTCCTGTAAGACATTTCGTTTGACATAAGGATCACATAAAAGGATTTGAAAAGGGTACATGCCCTCCTGCACAAGAACCGAAAATATAAGCCAGATATGACTCAAATCATTTAACGAAACGTTTTAATTGAAAAAAGTTTTGGTTTTGTATCCTCCCATCATCATCTTGTTTTCATCATGGGTCAAGAAATCTACTTAACCTAATAGTTTATTATATTGCGCACAAAGATTAGCCAGAAATAAAACGGATTTAAAGCAAATGATCTTAAATGAAACATTGAGAAGTAGTCATCTAATGAATACGTTAAAATATAATTTTTTACCAAATTCAAACAGTCCGTAAATTTCCCTATCCATTGATCACAAACTCTACTCCCAAATTTTCAATCAAAAATTATGATAATGTATATTTATTCAAATGCATTTGTTCACTAAGTCCTTTCTATGAATCCGATCTCTATTTTTCGTGTTCCAGTGGCACGTATAGGCGCATTAGGATTCGTAAGCGATTCTCCGAGGAATGTCAGACTGTTTTGAAACATTTAAAAAAGTGCCAACAGCTATTTGATGGGCTCCTTTTAGAGTAACATGGAATTAAGATGTACGTTAGGGCGTCTCGAAGTGTCTGTTTATGATGTTGTCGGGCGGGTTTCGAACTCGATCTACAAGGCGAAAGATACGGTTGTTTTCAGAAGAAAGTGTAAAACAAAAAAATTTANTACCAAATACAATTAAGGCTACTAAAAAATCGTTAGTCAAAAACTTCTTAATCAATCAGATTCGATAATTGGCAGGTAGGTGTTAAACTGGCCATTTTCCTGTCTGTTGAATAGGCTTTGATCAAAATCACTTTGAACCGGGCGATCATAATTTATTGTGTTTCAACTTCTTCTTTTTCGCGCTTCTACGATTTAAACTGACCATTAGCGAACCGATGGTGATGGGGTACGAGTCTACCCAGGCATTTAACCCCTCGGGTCTTGGTCGCCCACCTTGCATAATATATATATAGCGAACCGATGCCAATAAAAATATCGAAAGTACTCATTTGAATTTAATAAGGTGGAAACATTCGGCTCAACGGTGTCACGGCCCGGTTGCCGAAGGCATAAGGTTCCCAACAAAGCCGGGGGGAGTAGAGGAAAACAACATGAATGTGAGCCCGACGAATGCCCTTCAGGTGTATCGGGGACTCCGAGCGGAAGAAGACGGCACTGTCATTCGTAACTATTAAATTCATTACAAATTGTATGTCTCAATCTTCCATGAGTAATCACTGGTTAACTTAATTAAATTTTGTGGGCATATATTCTTTTTCATTTTTATTTTGGTGTTGGTAATTTTGAAAGTAAATCGTTTTAGTTTTTTTATCATTTTATTATTTCATTATTTTTATTAACCCTGTGATTCTAATTTTCAATTATATTTACCCATAATAGTGGGACTCTTTCCGAAGGTTAATCGGGAGAGCACACTCTAATTAGTCGGGGTCTCTCCGAAAGTTAAGCGGAGGGCTCACAACATACAACAATCAATGTTAAAATAAATGTGCTAAATGGATCTGTAATTCCCTTCCCTAGGCTTCATATCTGACCAATGAATTGCTTTGTATCGGCAATTAAAACCGTGATAACTTACGAAACGATGGTTGGGTGAAGACATTACAGCTAAGAATGGTCAAGATGGTAGCCTGGGCATTACGGAAGCAATGAAAACGACCCCTACTACCCAGAAAGAAGTCCACCCTGAATGTATCACCATAACATTTTCAAGCAGAGTGAAGTTAAAGCCATAATTCATAGTCTAATGCAGGAACCAGGTTACAATGGCCCTGTGATTTTAAACAGCGGTTGTTAGGCCCATGATTACTACGTACATGTAGAATGGAGGCCGACAGGCGGTCAGGATTCTAAGTACGGCTCAGAGACTAACGTGCATGGGCATTACTCGGAATGAGAACTACCCTCATTTCAGCCCAGGGAGTTCTCCTGAATCTCCCTCCCCATCTCTATCCGGGGAGAGGCTACACCCACCTGATGATAATAATTGACGCCATGATCCAAAAATTCAGATTTGGTGAGAATTTTTAAATGAAAATACTCGATGGAGGAGATTGAAAAAAGGGATCCAAATTAATAAGGACAGTGTAAGATAGCTCCAAGGCCTAATCAGGAGATGTTAGCTATGGAAATGACCGAAGGACTAGAATTCATTTAAGACTTGTGCAATTATTCCACTATCATTGTGGTGATCGTAGATATTGAACACTGGTCCAGGGAGATAAAAAGCTGAGTATTAACAACAAAAGAATAACCAAGTGCTCGGAAGCCACATGACACTACAGACACTATTTCTCGGTAGTAGTACATAGTCCAGACTCGTTTGAGACAGCATTATCCCTCCCAAGAAGGGTCAGAGCCATTTATTCATTTATTACATAGTTTAAACAAGGACGCTGCAACAGAACAGTCAAAATATAATAATAGTAATAATAACATTAGGCAAAAACAGTGTATAAAAAGTAAACAAACATTACTACAGTTGAAAACGTACATGTGAATAGAAATAAAGAAAATCGAAGATTATAATTCATAGCAGTTTGAGTCCCTGGAAAAGATTCAACGCTTCTTCATAAGAAAGTTATTAGCCTTACCTACACCAGCACCTAATTACATGTTATATATAGAGCCTATGCCAGTTGTATTTGTATACAATGCAACTCAATTTCAATGAAATATTAAAAATAGGACATTATTCATTTTTTGGCTGAATGCGCCATTTTGTCAGAGATCCGCCGTTCACACTTGAATTATTCTGTAATTGCAACAGACCAGCTTGTTGTTCTATTCTAGTATAAGCTTAGGAATTAATATTTATTTAGAAATCGTGAGATGCGGTCTGGTGTGATGTAGGTTTCAGGAAAACTGCATTTATCGTGCCAACGTTTCCCACTTGGGCACTCTCGACACGACACGCAAGAATGGCACAATTACACAGAAGACAAACACTTTGAGCCCTGAAGATGATCTCAATAAAGATCAAAACGTTGGCACGATAAAGAAAATGTTTTTCTGAAACCTACATCACACCAGACCGCATCTCAAGATTTCTAAATAAATATCGATTAACAGTTACTAATCACCACACACTTAGGAATTAAATTAAATATGCTCGACAGGCCTGGCACTAACGGCAGGAATTAGTGGTGGAATTCAATTTCTAATGAATCTTTGTTTTTCTTTTATATTCATTGTTTACTAGATTTTTGCTTGTTAAGTAGTTTTTACTTTTTCCTTTGTAAAAAACAATTGTCATTATTATTGTCCATGGCAGTTCAAGAGTAGCACATCCTATTAATTATTTATTATTATTTATTTATTTTATTATTTATTTATTATTTATTTATTTATTTATATTTATTATTATTCCTTAAATTATTTTAAGGAATTTTTTTATTCCTTAAAATCTTTCTTTTAAACGCCACTTAATTGTCAATGTATCACACATTCAAATAACGGGAACACACGTTTCTCCGGCAAGGCACCCTTAAGCATCTGGAGCATCAATAAAATCAATTAAAAATTTTCATCCTAATAGCAAAAAAGCAGTACGACGATGAGTGACCAAGGAGTCCATATTCAATGCGTCCAGGGTCATCCGGAGTACCCCTTAGCCATATCTATGTAACCCAAATTCGTTCATTCATAGTCCTGTATTTATATTTATGTTTATTTACAATACATTTATTTAGTCGGTATTTATATTTATATTTATTTATAATACATTTATTTAGTCCTGTAATCATATTTATTTATTGATTTAAAATTCAATATTATTTTCAAAATTTACAACCTCTTTGCTCTCATGATCAATATATACCAAATATTCCAGTACGTTAATTCGTTCAGTTACGGACCAAATTTGCCATAATAACTAAAGATTCGATTAGAGAACCACAGTAATCACACTACAACTTCACTACACACTACACAGTAAAAACGTTACCAACAAATTTCATGTCAATGTTGTTAGCGCCTTTTCCAACTATCATTTTAAAGCGTTAAAAATGATTAAACAATACTTCGAAAGTTCTTTGGAACTCTCCATTCCTAACTAGTTTTATCTATTCCCACATGCCCCACTCTACAATCACTCATCCTATCATGATTATAAGTTTCGAAGATTTTACTACAAAATATAATATTATTAATTTCTAATTCGAAAAAAACTTAATGGTTCTTACACAATGGGTATTATTGAAATAGTTCCTACATTTTGCGTTGGTCATATTTTACAAAAATGTTATGGTGTTAATAAATTGAATTGTGAAAAGGTAGAAAATTATAAAAATTAAAGTTAAATCCACAAGTCACATGTATATGGGCCATTTATTCGGCTTAGGATGGAATGCGATATCCCGCGACTAAATACTAAAAATCGAAAAGAAACGAGTAGAATTGACTACGCATAGATTGGTGTTTAACTTGTTTAGGGTCAATGCATACAACCAATGATGAGGTGTGATATCGCGCGACTAGAAGACAAAAATCAAAAAGAAACGAGCTGCATTGACTATGCACAGATTGATGATGATCAATCTGTTTCTGTTAAGGGTCCATTCATACTCCAAAAGATGCGATGTGGTACCCCGGGACTAGAAGCTAAAAATCGAAAAGGAACAAGCTGCATTGACCATGCTTGCAACAGGTTTTAACCAGTTTCGGGCCCATTGATACTGCCAATCAAGCGATGTGATGTCGGGGACTAGAAGCAAAAAATCGAAAAGGGAAGAACTGAATTGACCATGCGTGCATCTGTTTTGGACGTGATTAGGTCCCATTTATACTGCAAAAGAAGGTATGTGCTATCGTGCGACTAGGAGATATGGCGCGATAAGAAACAAATAATCAAAAAGGAATGAGCAGCATTGAACATGAATGCATCAGTTTTTGACCTGTTTAGGTCCCATTTATACTGCCAATGATGCGATGTGATATCGCGCGACCAAAACCTAAAAATCAAAAAGGAATGAGCTGCATTGACCATGCATACATCAGTTTTTGACTTGTTTAGGTCCGATTTATACTGCCAATCATGGGATGTGATATGGCGATACTACAAGCTGAAAATCTAAAAGTAACGAGCTGAACTGATTTTGCATATATTAGTATTTAACCAGTTTAACACCGAATTATACTCCCAATGATGCGACCTGATATCGCACAACTAAAAGATAAAATCGAAAAGATACGAGCTCCATTGACTATGCATATGTTAGTGTTTAACCAGATTAGGGCCCATTTATACTGCGAATGATGCTATGTGATATCGCGCGACTAGAAGCTAAAAATCGAAAAGAAACGAGGAGCATTGACTATGCATATGTTAGTGTTTACCTTTTTAGGGCCATTCATACTGCCAATGATGTGATCTGATATCGCACGACTATAAAATTAATAATCGAAAAGGAACGCGCAGGATTGACCATGCATCCTTCACTTTTTGACCGGCTTAGGTCCCATTTATACTGTCAATCGTGCGATGTGATACGGCACAAGTAGAAGCTAAAAATCGAAAAGAAACGAGCTGTATTGACCATACGTGCATCAGTTTTGACCTGTTTAGGGTCCATTCATACTGCCAAGGATGCGATGTGATATCTCGCGACTAGAAGCTAATAATCGAAACGGATAAACTGAATTGACCATGCGTGCATCAGTGTTTGACGTGGTTAGGTCCCATTTATACTGTCAATGATGCGATGTGATATCGCGAGACTAGAATTTAATAATCGAAGAGGAACGCGCTGTATTCACCATGCGTCCATCAGGTTTTGACCTGTTTAGGTCCCATTTATACTGCCAATGATGCGATGTGATATCGCGCGACTAGAAGCTAAAAATCGCAAAAAAACGAGTTGCGTTGACTATGCATAGATTTTTGTTTAACCTGTTTAGGGTCCATTCGTACTGCCAACGATGCGATGTGATATCGAGCGACCAGAACCTAAAAATCGAAAAGGAATGAGCTGCATTGATCTTGCATGCATCATTTTTTGATCTGTTTAGGTCCCATTTATACTGCCAAAGATGCGATGTGATATCGCGCGACTACATGCTACAAATCGAAAAGGAACGAGCTAATTGACTATGCATATATTAGTGTTATCCAGTTTCCTCCAGACCGGACTGTCGGCCATACGATACGATATCCCGTATGTAGAATCTAATAATCGTACAGAAAGGAGCTGAGGTCGACTTTGCTCGGATCGTGACGGACAAAAAAAAATATATATAGCAACAGTTTACCTACAATCTTATACAAGCAGGAGATCGTATGGTATGTAAAATTTTGGCACCAAATTATTAAAATACAACTGTATAAAGAATATGCTCTGTAATACAAGATTTTTTATTTTACTAAATGTAAAATCTTTTCCAAAACGTACCACTGAGAACCGTATTGATTCCATAAAATCATAAAAGTTAAATTATCCCAAAGTACATATAATGTCGTTTGATATGTAATAAAATTCAATTATCCGAGTTATTTCAAAGAAAGTTTATCTGGTGGGTGGAGAAACTTCCTCGAAACAAGACCCCAAGTTCAATCTTATTAGCCGTGTTCTGATGGGCCCTTGCAGTCTTCATATCTCACTTATCTCGAGCGATAAATTGTTGAGACTGTCAGCAAAATAAATTCAAAAAATGAAAGATTTGCGGGGGTTTGGGCTATATATTTTGCAATGCGAGATGTGTTCACGGTTGCCCAATAACACTCGCTCCTGCTGCTTTTTCAGTCGTTATAACATCAATAAATATTGTAAATTACGTCAGTTGCATAATCCACAGTGCATTCTCCTCTCATTGCATCCCTTAACATTTTTCGTTCGCTCTCCGAACAATGTTAATATTGCCTAATCAATTGATGGTATTGCAAAGTTCCTTCGTTGTTCCATTCTAGGCATGTCATTTAAGAACATTTAACGTGGTGTGATAAAATTCCGTATTCAAAAAGAAAAAATTGTATTTTATAGTTGAAATACCTCCCGGGCAAGAGGTTAAACTGCGTCCAATACCCCTCCTGTACCTGGTGGCCTTCCGTAACACTTCATCCCCTTACTAACATCATTACCTAACCTTCCATTCCTATAACCCCTTCCCCAACACTAACCTCCTCCATATTCCTTCTCCTGGCGTCCCAGGCTTTGAGGAGGGGGAGGTGTGCCGGTTCACCTTTAGTGGTAGCCCCACTAATCGGCTAGGGCCAGGGTGGGTAGCTTCCCCCTGGCCTGAAACCAACAAGCTCCGAAAACTACAAAGAAAACCGCCGTATATCCGGAAGGCGAAATGCCGGTGACGTCGGGGGCACAGGCCACCCTCGGCGTTATTCCCTCGGGCCCCATTGGAGTTGGTGGAGAGAGCAGCGCCACCCAACGTATGGATACTGCTAGGAACGGAAAAGGTAACATGGAATTAGTGAGGACACTGCAGCCATTTGAGCCGGAGTCCAAAAAAAGAAAAATAATGAGAAAAGAAAAGAGCGGAAGTGATAATGAAGACCAGATGACAAAGAATTTCACAAGATACTGGATCATGGAAAAAAAAGAGGGGGATTTTAAAGATGACTCTCCCATCCAGATCTGCCGTGTAGTCAACCAACAAATGGGAAAAGTTAACAAATCTAAAGAAGTTATCATCTGGAATCCTGAGTATAGAGGTTACTGACTCTCTGCAGGCCAAAATGGTCATGGAGACTAAACACCTCTGCGCAACCCCTGTTAAAACGTCCCCCCACAGAAAGCTGAATTCCTCCCAGGGCGTAATCTCAGCACGAGATTTACTAATATGCTCTGAGGCGGAAATCAAAGAAGAATTGTCAAGCCAGGGGGTGATTGAAGTAAAAAGAATAAAACGAAAAACGGACAGGGGTCTCATAAATACAGCGTCTCTCATATTAACATTTGACAGACCAGACATGCCAAGAGAATACGGGCTATATACCAAAGATTCTTGGTCCGTCCTTTTGTACCGGCACCAATGAGATGCTTCAAATGCTTGAGGTTTGGCCACACAGCACTTCGATGTAGAAGCCAGAACACGATTTGCTCGTGTGGCGTGCCGGTGCACGAAGGACGGCCATGTGTAGATCCGCCAAGGTGTGTAAATTGTGATGGGCCGCACCATGCAAGATCCAGTGCGTGCCCAATACTAAAAGAGGAAAGAGAAATACAGAGGTTAAAGGCAGAAAAAGGCATGAGTCATGTCGAAGCAAGAGCTCTAGTCCGCAGCTCAGCGTTTTCACGGCGAAATATGAGCTATGCGAAGGCTGCCGGACAGTCGGCACCAAAAAAAGGTTCAACAGTGGAGATGGCCGTCCAAACGGAGCCATCTCCACCAATATACACCTTCCGGGGTTCCAGTGGTGCCCCTCCCCGACCTAAAGACGGGGTAAAACCAGTGGAGGGTGTTACGGCACCCCCAAACCTTCCTTCAAAACTGGAGGGAGGATCAAATAAACCTCCGCCAAAGAGCGGAGGAGATAAAACAGAAGGTCCAACGACCTCTTTACAGACGGCGGCCTCGCTGTCGACTATCCCTCCACAAATAATGACCCCTGGAGACATCTCGAGTGCCTCGTCTCTCTCCCTCGAGCAGATGCCTCCCGGAGTAAATCCGGAGGACGTCACAAAGCTTGGGGAGTGGGGGTTGAGGGACGCCGAAGTAGTCGACTCGGAAGATTTCCAGAAGATTAAAAAGAAAAACAAGAAAGGGTGGCCCAAGGGAAAACCCCGCAAGCCACCTAAACAAGCAACAGCAGAAAAACAATCAATAGAGACATGACTCATGCCATAGACCGACCAGTTATAATAATTTATACTTTTAACAATAATGATGAACGAAAACATTTTGCAATGGAACGTGAGAGGGTTAAAAAATAACGAAGAAGGATTACAACGAATAATTAGATATAAACATCCAATGGTAATAGCGCTACAGGAAACTCACCTTCTACCCGGGAAGAAACATCACCTGCGGGGTTTTTCCTGCGTAAGCATGGAAATTCAACCCGAACCCGGTGGAAGGGCGCATGGTGGAGTAGCGCTATACATAAACGAAAAATTCAAATACGACAAATAGGCACTAAACACTAAAATACAAGCGATCGCAATAAAAATAAAAACTCCATTGGAGATGACCTTATGCAATATCTACCTACCAGATAGAAGGTGGCACCATACAGAAATTAAAAGACTAATAGATCAACTACCCCGTCCCTGCCTGATATTAGGATACTTCAACTCCCACAATACAATGTGGGGGTCGGAGACGACGGACTCCAGGGGCGGGCGTATAGAAGATATTATAAATGATTACGGTATGGTGCTACTTAACAATGGAAATCCGACGTATATAAGTATTTACACTGGGAGATTCAGTGCGATCGACCTGAGCTTCGCCTCTCCGTCCATTGCCGCTGGCCTCTCATAGAACACTTTAAACGACGAATATAACAGCGATCACGTGCTGATTATCATTGAAACTACCATTCGTAAGACGCGTTATACCCCCGCGATCAGATATAACCTTCGTAAGGCCGACTGGAAAACTTTCACAAGTGCCCTAAATATTTCAGATATGAGTGGGGACGTGGAAAGAGACGTCCACATCCTCACAGAAAATGTAAAACAAGCCGCCGAGCATTCAGTACCCAAAACAGGAGGAACCCCCATTCGTCGAAACGGGGTGCCGTGGTGGACTGAGGAGTGTAAGGCGGCAAACAAAGAAAAGAAAAGGGCACTTAAAAAATTGAAAAGAAGTCTCACGTCGGCCAATTTAGAAGATTTTAAAATAAAAAGAGCAAAAGAACGAAGGTTATTGACCAAACAGAAAAAGAGAAGCATGCAAGCATATGTATCGGGGCTAAATAACGAAACGTCGCCGATTCAGATATGGGGAAAAATAAAAGCGATCGCGGGGAAGACAAAAAAACCAATAATACCAGCACTAAAAGTGACTGATGGGATCATTACGGAGCCGAAGGAGGTGGCCGATGCGCTGGCTCATCACTACGAGTTAGTGTCGAGCGATCGGTCATACACCGGAAGGTTCCGTACAGAAAAGCGCAGAATGGAACAGCTTGTACTGGACTTTACTAGCGAAAACGAGGAAGTGTACAACCGACCAATAACGATGGCTGAACTAGAGGAAACCCTAAACGATTTAAAAGACAAAGCTCCTGGTATCGACGGCGTGCCAAACGCGATGCTTCGCCACTTCCCAGAGGTGGCTAGGCGTCGCCTCTTAGAGCTGTATAATAACATTTGGTGCGCAAGAACATATCCGGAGCAATGGAAAGAAGCCATAGTACCGATCGCCAAAGAAGGTAAAGACCCCAGCCAACCATCAAGCTATAGGCCGATATCGTTGACCACCTGCTTGGGTAAAGTCCTCGAGTCTATTATAAACAGAAGACTAGTATGGATTTTGGAAACTCGGGGACTCTACTGCCGACATCAGGCGGGATTCCGGGGAGGACATGCTTCCGTTGATCAGGTGGTTCTTCTCGAGGACGAGGTGCAGACCACGTTCCTGAATAGGGAACATGGCGTGGCTGTGTTCTTCGACCTCGAGAGGGCGTACGACACGACATGGAGGTATGGCATCCTCCGGAGGTGTCATGAATTGGGCCTGAGAGGTAGACTCCCGGAATTACTTAGGAGTTTCCTCAGCAACCGGTGGTTTAGGGTAAGGCTGGGAAGTACGCTATCCGAAAGGAGAGAGCAAAGAAATGGGATCCCACAAGGATCGGTACTGTCGGTTACACTCTTCACGATTGTGGTTAACGGTATCGTCGATGGCACTGAGCCCCCAATGATGATCTCGCTCTACGTCGACGATGCCGCTATTTACGCACATGATGTAGATATAGAAGAAGTTGGAAGAAGAGTTCAGACCGCAATCGACAAAATGGTTGCCAATGCCGAGAGGATAGGTTTCTCATTTTCGGCCGAAAAGACGAGGGCAGTCCACTTCTGTAGACTGAGGAGGGAACAAGATCCCCCTCAGCTCCGGATGGGGAACTAAGCTCTCGGGTATGCCGACCGCTCAAGGTTTCTCGGCATGACCTTCGACGAGAAGCTAAGATGGCAACCACATATCGTGAACATCGAAGTCCAGTGCAAGCCGGTCATCAACCTCCTGAGATACCTCTCGAACTTTAAGTGGGGAGCAGAAAGAGAAGTGTTGATGACCCTCTTCAAAACGCTGCTGTGCCAGAAATTATTTTACGGTTGCATGGCCTACGGTTCGGCAAGAAGAACGCGCCTCAAAAAATTAGACAGGATATATATGCAAGGCCTAAGACTAGTGACAGGCGCGTTCAGGACAAGCCCGCTCGACAGCATATGTGTAGAGGCAGGGGTTCTCCCCCCTGCTCTAAAAAAAGAAGAAATAACATTGAAATATTATGCGAGCAAATGGGCAAAGCCGAACCATTTCTTACATAAGACCCTTTTTGACCCTAACTCCAGCGAAAGATACTCTCTCTTGAGGACCCGTACGAGGCCGCTGGCTATTATAGCCAAGGAAATATTAGCGGTGCGGGGAGTAGAGCTGAACCAAGTGGAGGTAGAAAACCTACCTGAAACACCCCCCTGGTTACTCCCTGCTTTCATCGTACGGTGGGATTTGGCAAAATTAAAAAAGGACGAGACACCCCACTACGTATATAACGGAATTTTTGAAGCCCTGAAAAACGAATATAGGGATGCCAGACCACTCTTCACAGACGGGTCAAAAACGGCAGAGGGCGTGGGGTGTGCCGTGTACACGGAGGGAGAAACAAAAAATTGTCACTCCCTCCCGCCGCAAGCATGTACACGGCGGAACTATATGCCATATCCCCCCCGCCTAATAAAAAGTCAGCGTCAAGAATAATTTGTAATTTATACCGATTCGCTCAGTGCGGTGCAGAAGCTCAGGAGAAGAAGCTCTGTGGACCCATTAGTAAACAAAATAAAACAACAATTAAAAGGGATCGACACAGTTGGGAAGAAGGTCGTGTTGGTGTGGGTTCCCGGCCACATAGGGATAGCTGGGAACNCAGAGAGTCAGTAACCAGATTGAGATGCTCAAATGGCTGCAGTTCAATATAAAATACGCGAGAAAGACAAGAAATAGAAGGAATACACGCGGAGGGCCGGAGATGACCTCAGCTGTTTGTCGGCCCATAAACATTCCACTTTATATATATTTCAAATTAGGATTCGCGTATTAAAAATTATAAGTTAATCCATCCCTTCAAGAAGAAAATATGTTTTTATTATATTTGGCAAATATTATTTTTTATTAAAATTCAACATAACATATTTTCTTATAAAGGTGTATTTTTCCAGAAGTATAATATTTACGTAAAAGCTGACCTACGTTGATGATATTGACTGTTCAAGTCCTCTGTACGAATAAACCTTTAAGTTTATAGCTGTTTCTAATGTCTTCCTAAGGATCTAAGTTGGCGAGATAGGCTTGCAACTTTCCCGGAAACTTGCCCACCCTTTCGAAATTGCTATCGGAATCTACGGCTTTCAATGTCGATACTGTATTGTACCGCGCCGCAAATTTCAAATAGGTACCGATGAAAGGTGAGTAGAACAAAGACAAGAAGAAAGGGTAACAGGCAATAGAATTATTGCCCTCATGTAAGTTAATTGCTCTTTGGTTATTTCTATTTTAAACATAATTTTATCAGAATCTGTGTTGTTATTATACAGTCGTAGTTACTTAATAGTCATAGTCATCATCGTCATAGGTTCTGCTGTTACGAAAACAATTGTCATTGATGTAAACTATGATAATTTAAGAAAAACTAAAACATACCATTTTCGGTGAACTTAGTGATTTATCTTAATTGCTATGTTTTTCTATGTTGGATTAATCAGCTCCTTTGAATGAAAGCATGGCATTAAAGCATTTTTAAACGTTGAACTTCAGCAATCGTTACATAGTCGCAACCTCATTGTTCAATCACTTAAGATGTCTTGTTCCACATCTTCCTGAAGTAATATGGCAATTTCGTTAGCATACAATTCTTGAAGTTCATTAATTCTTCCATCAAAATATTTTAAATTAAAAAATGGTCCAATTGTGCAATTTCGTTTTTTTAAATTTTATTAAATTTATTTGCAAGCTCCAATATTTTATTACAGCTTAATACAATAAAAATAAAAACTAATTAGCAGTATAAATGTCACACTATGTCAATAACACTATAAAGTTAACGAACTCGACTTATTCTCTGTAGACACTAATAAGACGCTAGCTATGATGGGCCTCTGAATCGATAATCTTTGAGTCTCAAAATGAGAGCATTTGTACATGTGTGCCCCCATGTATATTCTTCTCGGGTTTTACATCGTAGAGTCGACAATAAGGAGGAAACTGTAGAGGTAGGCAAGGTTTTTTTCTATGTCCAGTAAGTACTTACTAAGTGGCTTTGTAATTTATGTCCTTTATTTGTCGCAGCTAAACTTTTTCCTACACATTCAAACCAGTCCTCTCTTACCTTTCTATGCAAGTAATCAACTGGTGGATGATTGTTTCTTCTGTGCCAGTTGCTGTGACCTTTGTTAATGTATCAGCTTCTTCATTCCCTAGGTGTTCACAATAAGCTTTTATCCATTTTATGCTTATTCTCAGCCCGTATATGCTTTCGAAGCAACTAGCTTGATTGCTCGTTTGCACAACCGTCGAGAAGTGGTTTCGGTGGTCTTGGATCGAATACAAGGAAATTCGACTGCCTGTCCAATGAGTCCAATATGATAGGTCTAGATGGTAAACTACAAATAATCCAATATCTACAGCAGAAAGAAGGGTTTTAAGCAAATCTAAGGAAAAAGAAGAGCACGCGAACCAACTTCGTGAATTTTTCAATATAAGTTTTGTCACCGAACTTTCGACCTCTATCTTCAATTCTTTCGTTCAATTATATGCTTTAATGTGTAGAGATTAGTGACCGTTAATCGATAGTTATTCAGATATCGTGAGACCCCGACCGCATCTCACGATATCTGAATAACTATATGCTTTAAGTGCTTGTATCCTAAGTACGTAAGAATTCTATCTTTCTGATTTGCAAGAAGGTGTGTTCTTTCACGTATTCTTGCCAGAACCACATTAGTTGAACATTTTAGAACCCTCGAAATCTAAACAAATATGCTTCCACTGCCTCACTTGTGTAAAATCCTGTGCCTAACCCTTACGTCCTTACAGCCATAGAAGTCTGAGTTCCAAGCCAAGGTATAGAAGTGGGGAAGAATTTATTCCATACTAAGAAGGCTATTTTTAATCAATCCTTGATTTTTCTCCATTTTTCGTTTATTTGTGTAAATTATTATCAACGCAATCTGTTGGATCTCCATCTTATTCCCTTTGGGCACCCTCAACACGACTCACAAGAATAACACATCTATACGGAAACAAACACTTTGAGCCCTGAAGATGATCTCAATAAAGATCGAAACGTTGGTACGATAAAGAAAATGTTTTTTTAAAACCTACGTGACACCAGACCGCATCTCACGATCTCCAATAATCTTATTCATTTTTATGATCACATTATCGCATTTATTTTTTGCTTGTTAAGACCATAGCATTTTTTTGTTTTGCTTTTGTTTATCCCATATGATTCTATGGTGATAGTCTGCAGTACGGTTCCTACGGCAATTTTCGCGAAGGATAACGCCACACAATATCCAAAACACTTGAAAGAAATATCTTTTTTACTGAGGGGGAAAATAATATTTAAGTCAGCAACCAGCAAAAAGAACCATAAGAGTTTCTAGTAAAACAAAGAAAACAAAATATATATTCCTTTGGCAGTTGAAATTTTCTTTTTTTCACAAGATCTTAAAAAAATATCGACGTGGCCGTATGAGTCCGCTTCAGGGCGGTATTAACCCTTGTCCTAAGACCGCGAGGCTCTTAAGCAGGTTGTCGCGGGTTCATCAAAGGTGCCGTGGCACCCTGATTCCGACATCATATAAATCCGTGCCTAAACCGGCCAAAAGCTCACCGCATCATATCCAGGATTTAAGAGGTCCTTTGATCTTTGTGTTAACCCTGTTAACTCTGTTAGGTTCTGTTAGATCGAGAAAAAGGATGATGTAGACTTCTAAGAATCTGCTAGTTAAAATTTCTCGATTTAACAGACCAGGGCCAATGTTAGATATTAGGTCGAAAATGTAGTCACATTTCTATCCGTTAGGGCGTAGGTAACCAACATGGCAGCCATGAATTTAACAGATTTTGTTTTGTTAAGGACTGTTATAGCGTTATTTTGGTTCTACGCGCAGCATTGCGGAAAAATTAATGTTTAGCGTGTTAAGAAAAGAAGGGGGCGTTCACGATCCTACTGGACATTTCTCTATTCGAGTTAACACGAGTTAACATCTTACAAACATCGTGAATACCCCTATTATCAAACACTTTCTTAAATATACCGTTCAAATATAAAGTAAAAAGCAATGGTAATAGGATCTATTTTTTTAAAAACTTCTTTATAGCGAATCGTTCTCAATATTTGCCTTCAAATATTATTTGTGCCATTAGTTTCCAGCCTAGAGCCGTGTGGAATATCTTGCTTATCTACCCCCAGTTTTCTTTAGGACATCAATCATTAAATGTTTTATGCAATCAATACTTCACGGTAGTCAATGAAATATGCGAAAACGTTGACATGCATATTTTTGCATCTCTGAGTAAGGACATTAATTGATAGCATGGCCCCGTCAGTTCCCACCACGTTTCAGAAAACGAATTCCATATCCTGCAGTTTTCTTCACATGTTTAATTTATTTTTATTATATTCTTAAGAAGTTAATATTCAGAACCACTTCGAAAAACTTTAATCTTAAATGACATTAAATTGCTGCAGTTTTTCTTTTAATGAGGTTATTCTGGAATGAACAAAACGTGTTACGTCTTATTTTCAGATGGTGTACAAAAAATTCTTTTAGTCCATTTGAGAAAATTAAAGGAGGGCCCACACAATTTTCCCCAGAGCGGTTTGAAAAGGGTGTAATCTAAATTAAGAATCTGAGCTAAGTGATTGAGATTTAAGGTGTAAAAGCGTCAAGAGGAGAGAGGGTGCGAAAATAAGAAAGTAAAAGGGAATAACGAAATCACAATAGAGGCGCCATGGGAAGGGAATCACTCGGCGCTTTTTTTTCTTAGGTTAATATTTACAGAAAACATTCACCATCGGGGAGAGAAGGGCCTTCGCCCCAGGAAATAAATTATTTGTTGACACTCTTTCTCTTTTTTCATTCGGGGCACCTCGCTAAGATATTTCACACGTAAAAATGATAAGGGGTGTCTCTAACTTGACGTAAAGAAACTATTGAATTGGAATAATTGGCAAACAATTTTTTACAGTGAACGTCAATAATTCACAATAAAAGAACAGAAGCAAACAAACTATTCAATAGACACACCGTAATTCACTTGAGCTATCGTGACTTCGATCAACATTCATATTTTAACAAAAAAAACTTAATTAATTGAAAGATATTAATTGGTCAAGCTGACCACGAAAACTAGAGAATTCAATAAGTTAAAATGAAGTATATATTCACTAAGGCTCTCCGTGACCATTTCATTTGTCGCCAAGAATAAAATAGATTACACGACATGGCGAAAAATGGCTAAAAGGAGGGAAAATTCAAAAGGTGGGGTTGCGATGGGAAGTTAGTGTCCGAGTGGATCGAGGTCACGACAGCTCAAGTGGTAGAGCAGCGGCGTATCGAGCCGAAGGTCGTGTGTTCGAATTCCGTCCAATTGTGACATTGACTTTTTTATTTCAACCAAAACCTCAATAAATTGAAAAGAATTTATTTGGTCAAGTGGACCACGAAACCAAATAAAATGCTATATTAATATTCCGAAGTAAAAATAAAGTTAAAATAAACAGTTATAAAAGTATCCCACCTTTTAAATTTTCCCTCCTTTTTGCCATTTTTCAAATGTGTAATCGGATTGGATTCTCGGCGACAAATGAACAAATTGTGAAAATTGTTGAAAAGTTGGACTGTTCATGTTTTAGGCAATTAAACAGCATTTAGGTATTATTTCATAATAAGTGAGAAGAATAATTATCAATGTTTTTTCTTAACGTTTTATTTTATAGTTCCGGATTTAATTTATTTACGGAGGCCAATGTCCGCCATTGCATGTAGTTTAATGAGTTCTAAATCCGTGTAATGATTTCGGTAAACCAAGTATATGGTTATAAAGTAACCGCCATTTTTGTGCTATCCCTAAAAAAATCGGATGCGAATATTTTGAGAAATTTTTTTTTGAGTTTTCGCAACGGTTTTTGGGAGGTGCAAAAAATGAATATCACCGCTCACACGTGACCCAATTGTGAGTTAAATTGTTCAAAAATCGTAAATAAAATAGTAAATTTTAACTACCTTTTGGACATTAATATAAATATTCATTATCAACTTCGTGATTAATTATTGAACATAATTTAATTATTTTACTGCTCATTACATAAATTTATAAATACCTCCAACGAACATTTATCCGATGTTTAACTACATTATACATATTTTAAATTGCGTCTAGCTCCCAAGCCTTAAAATATATAAATCCCCATAATCTGAAATCCAAGCATAAGTATCTAATTTTTAGGCGTTTAGAGACATAAACATGTCCTTTTCTCCTGGTTGGAAAAAAAATGTAGAAAGTAGATATAATGATTTATGCATAAACTGAGCTGACAGCATGGATTCTCCATGCTCCGTGGCCAGCCTCGAGCACATTTATCCATATGTGACGCGCTGTAACCCGTATTTCACGAGGGCGTAAATATCGTCGCCTCGGAAAGGACAAAATCTCGGGCCACGTCGATGTTCCCTCTATAAAAACGAGTCACGTCTGCAATCCGGGCCATGCCTCGTCGCAATATGTAAGGCCTCGACCAGTTTCCAGCCGACAGTGTAACCGTGCTTTGCTATCTCCCAAGAGCGATGAGTGCATGAATAAAACGCTGGGACGATAAATCTCGCATAAAGCATCGGAATGCAAACCTGCCGGGCGTTTTTCATATCGGCTCATAAAATTGAAACGCGAAGATTTGCAAAGCAATTCTAAGCAACACTAACTGACTGAAACCTACCCTCAATCTCACTCATTTTTTAGACACTCTTAGATTCATTAAGGCTAGATTTTTTTTTACGAGAGTTCGCAACAGCAGAGGTTATATCAACCCTCGGGGTGCCGGTGTTTTGAAAAAAAGCCCATTTCTAAGTATGTTGGGTCCAGCGACCCTGCATTCGAACCCGGCACCTTTACCTTACAGTGATGAGCGCCGGGTCAACGCCTAAACCGTCAACGCCCCCATTAAGGCTAGATACTACCTCTATAGTAGGTTTATGCACCACCACCACCACCAAAATTATGTAAATTTATATGACCTCTCATTTCTATATTATGTCAAATAGTTTGGTTCTGTAAAAAGATTTATTATCCCTTACACCTCGCTAATTGGTTTACAAAATTTTCACTTTAAACAAGTGTAATAGCTGACTAATTTTTTTAGAATTCTAAATTCTAGCTGGGTTATACAGTACAAAAGAAATAGAATTTGCATAATCAAAACACTTTGCCCATACAAAATACTATCCTAAAGAGGAATTTACATTAAATTTAAAATTGAATGACTCATGTCGAAGTAGCATCCATCAAACGACTCGAACCCACTCTACCCCCGGTCAAAACTATTTATTCCATCAAAGTCAATAGATTTCAAAACAAAAAAGGGGGAATGCTATGATGTTCAGGTTAATACATCCGTTTACAGAAGGGAATATTTGGAATAATCCAGAAGTAAATTTCACGATTTAATTCTTCTTTTTATTTATTTTTTTTTTTACTCTGAATCTGACAAAACGTTAATAAATCAATGTACATTTCAGTTCATTTACTTGGTGATATAGATTTGTTCTTATATGAATTTAGAAATGGAGCTGCCCTAGACATATCGTCTTGTTGCATTGAAGGTGATGGAGTTATTTAATTATATGTTGATGTGATATAAGATTTTCTTTTTCGGACTCAGCTGAACCTTCGGGCCATTGCCAGTGTCTTCATTAATCTCAAAATGCGTTTTTTTCCTCTCTTCAAATCTTTAGATTTCATGCCCTTTGGGGATGGATTTGATCGTAAAAGAATCACGTTTCAGTGAGAAGGGATCGCAAGGAAAATTAGTTCATTTTTTTCCCGCGACTGGCATTGGGACAAAAAATAAAGGGAGAGAATAGCAAGTTCTCATTTAAGAAGAAAGGTGGGGTAGGTGGTTACGGTCATTTTGGCGGAGTATCAGAGCTTAGGACCCTTAGGAGGATGTATGGTCTCGAGCGAGACCCCCAGGGCCTCCTTTCCCACGAATAATGGAGGATTATTAAACCTCCCCTCTTGTCCATTACCTTTGTGCGTTTGTCTCCAACCCAAACACGCACATCCCTCGGGCCTTTTCTCTCGGCGTTTTATTGATTCAGGAGCCCTGAAACTTTCCAACCCCCTGTCCACCCCCGCAGGTTTTGCGGGAAAACAATAAAGACTCGAGGCATTGTTGATAGGAGGAAAAGCAATTTATTAGTCGGGGCCCCAGATGTAGGAAGGCGCATGGATCGGCTGTGGATGGGTGGATTTTCTTCAGATCGTCTTTTAGCAACAAGGCAATAAGCGGTGATCGACGCCATCTGTTGCCGAGGATTATAGGAAGAGAGAACCAGTCGGTCAATGATGACATTTTCCCACTTTAGCCGCTTTATTACAACATCATCAGAAATTTACTCTCTTTCTCTTTTCCAATCAACTATCCCGTCGCTGGATCTATCAAGAATTCTTTTTTAATCATTTTAACGAAATAAATAGTTTTTACATCTAACTTCAAATATCAAAATTTGAATAATAATAAAAAATAAAAATATTACCACAGGCAAAGAATAAGCTTAAGACACGCACTCAAACCTTTGCCTATAAACCATGCTTGTTCGTTGAGAATACCACTATATTTTACATTTTCAATCTACTTCCACCCCCTAAATTGTGGTTCTTAGAGAAAATCTGCACAGTTTCCACATCCTACAGTGTTTTTAAAGACAACCTGCATATTTTTCTAGTACCAACAACGATCTCAAAGACAATCAGCAAATTTTTTCACCCTCTAACACTTTCTTAGAAATAACCTGCATCGTTTCCACCCCTAAAACGAAATTAGAAATTACCTCTTAATTTTCAATTCCATAAAATTTTCTTTAAAACAACCTGCAATTTTATCACTCCTTAAATCTTTCTTAGAAGTGACCTGCATAGTTTTCCACCTCTAAAACCAGATAACCTGTGTCTTTTCCCTTTTAACTTATCAATTTATGTACTTACAGATCCATATGAAATTGTACGCGGGAAAAAGGACCCAGGAAGCGGATTGTTTTTTAGTTTTTTAACTTATATATATTTACTATTTATTAGTTTTGCATTCATGTTTCTCGAGGGCCTTGATTATGTTGAGGGTTTAGGTGCTTCATTGCTGGGTACTGAAAAGTAGATTAGCGAGGACTACATACCCTTTCAACTAAGGTAACTTTGGTTTATTTAATTATTTTTATTATTGGTTTTGCGACTACACCAGCACGCGCCCTATTTAACGGCGCATTCACTAATGTTTACAAAAAATTAAATGTAGAGTTGGAGGAACATCAACATCACATTCTCACTGTATCAGGGTTAAAACCAAAGGGAGGGAGCATTTTTTCCGAAAATATCGGCTCAAACTAAAAGTCCTAAACATGAAATATTAGACAATCTCGTCATGTCGCATAAAGAACCAAGAGCAAGACTATAAAAATGTCTCAAAAAAGGTATTACCGTCGGCAGGGACGTCGGCGGTTCGAGGAGGGGCACCGAGCTCCGGGAAAGGTGATTGTTGGTGCGTGAAAGGCCGAGAGTGCAGGGATTTGACAGCCCTGGGGAAATAGACAAGGTGTCACCGTTCCCAACATTCAGGCTTCTCGTTTCGTCTGGGTTTACGAGCGGGACATTGAACCGCGGATATGCAAGGTGTAAAAAATGCCCCCGATCATCCAGGAGGAAACATGCATGCCGCCCTCCCCTCGGCCACACCTCATCTCCATAAATTTTTTCCGTATCATCACTTTGTCTGAGGAAAAATGAAGGAGAAAAGGGAATTTAGCCAGGAGGGTGAGAGACCTTAAGGGGTAAACGGGGAGTAGTGGAGGTTAACAAGAAATTTAGGCAATTTCCGGTACCCCGCGATTCATCCTTTGCACCCCCATCGTATCAGTTCTTGCTCATCCACCCTCCCTATCCCTTGTCATGAGACGAGTTTCTGGAATCCTTTGCTCCACGCATCTGAAATTCGATCGGTTCCTATCAGCACACAAATAATTCCAATAAAAATCCATTAGCAGCATTTACTTTTTAATGCCAAAATTTAAGTCATCTAGCCGGTCTAACTTGTTTTTTGATGCTATTTGATAGGTCTCAATTCTTACTTGAATTCCTCTGAAATCAAAACTACATTATGTCATCAGGAAAAATAAAAATTTTGACAAGCTCATCTAGAATTTTTCTGTAAATAACGTATAGTCATTTTCATGTTGCTGAGCTATGATTTCGCAAAATTTTTGAGAAAATTTTCAAAACATTCTCATAAAACACTAAAAATAATTAAAATAGTGTTCAATTTTTTCCTGAATAAATTTAATGTTCACATAATAAGATCTGAAATTAGTTTTTCATTTCATTTTAAAATGGCCGTTTTCGATTAAACTTACATAGAGGAACACGGAGGTTTTCAAGGGTTTAAAAAATGAATGATTTATCAGGGGACAGATGCGACACATTTCGGTCCCGGGGTTGACCGAGGTCCGGAACTTGTTGACTCTATTGCCCTCGTCCTCTCGGATAATTTCCCTCCTTCGGGATTTCATATTCATATCTGACTGGAAGCTACGTCTTGTCTGAATACATTATCACCCTCTGCTTTCATCGATCCGGCTTCCCCTTTCGACTCCTTTCCCGCGGCAATGGTTCGGGGAGGGGGGTTGGATGTAGCACAATACCCTCGGGATATACGACGGTTTGTACGGTTAACCTGGCAAAATTTAACACGGGCTTGTTTTCATCAATGTAACAAAAAGCCGCACGTATGGTATGTAAACAACGCAAGTTATTCAATCAGAAAAGTGAATAAATTAAAAAAGTATATCTTCACCGAAGCTCTCCGTGGTCATATCAATTGTCGACCAGAATCAAATAGATTACACGACATTTGAAAAATGGCAAACAGGAGGGAAAACTGAAAAGTGGGGTTAAGATGGGAAGTTGGTGCCTGAGGGGATCGAAGTCACGATACCTCAAGTGGTCGAGCAGCGGCGTATTTAGCCGAAGGTCGTGGGTTCGAATCCTGCTTGTGACACGGACATTTTTATCTCAACCAAAACCTTAATAAATTGAAAAGAATTTATTTGGTCAAATGGACCACGAAACCAAATAAAATGTTATATTAATATTCCGAAGTAAAAACAAAGTTAAAATAAACAGTTATAAAAGTATCGTTATTGTTTTATACAAACAAATAGGAGATAGGCGCGCACGCACTCACCATTATTTACTCTTTCTTTTTCTCTCAACCTCTCCCTCTCCCTCACTCTATCCCCTCTCTTTCTTTTCCTTAATATATCTATCTATGTAACCATTGTTTGAACTAACTGTATATGTACCTTATCTCCCGCGTTCTAACACACACACTTTTCCGTCTCATTCTCTAACACACTCTATCTATCTCTCTTTCTCTCTCTTTAACTTCTCTGTCTTCTACCTCAACTCTACCTTCGATTCTCTGTTCCTCTTAATTGTCTCATTTACATTAACTCTAATACTTTTTCCATCTTTCCTTTATACTCGATCTATCTCATTTTTATATCTCGAAATCCTTTCCTCTCTAAACCTCTTTCTTTCCGTTCTACTTATTCATTCACTATTTATTTACTTAAGTCTTAGAACTGATCAATGTCACCCAAATTCTGCGTCTACAAATGAAACATTCTCTCTATCTCTCTCTCTCTCTCTCTCTCTCTCTCTCTCTCTCTCTCTCTCTCTTTCTCCTCCACTGTATCTACATAATGTGATCGATTTACACAGATAATCAATGAAGATATAGTAGTAATTTAGTGTGGGGTATAATTTGTAACTTATATATTTGTAATTAGTTTAAAATTGATTAATTAATCTAGATAATTAAGTTGATTAATTGACAATATTTTTGATTTTTTAATTGCTGTGGGATGTAATTGAAGGCAACAATAATTTTTTTAAAACTTTGTACTTATACACTTTATACTCAAGCTTAAAATTATGAAATTGAAACAACTCGCATATTGCATCAAATTGGTGTAAATTGTATGTACTTTTTTAATTAACTGTAATAAGAAGCTGTAATAATAATATAATCTAATATTTTTAGTCATAATTTTTCTAGGTTACAAACCTAATAGTTAACACGCTATCTACTATGCAAATATAAATAAACAAGTATAGCAAAGAAAAAACTTTATAAAATCGTGTTTGTGATAGAGGTTTCAATTGTTTTCGTTTTATGTTTATGTAGTTTTCAAGGTTTCAAGATATAATGATTTTTATAAGGAGATACAGTAAATAAGTTTTCAATTGAATCCAAACAGAATTTAATTAATAAGTAATACAAAAAAACAGATTTAATTTCAAAAACCTTCAAATGGTAAACTAGTAAAGTAAGTAGATCCTGTTTTTTTTTTAATTTACTACTTTCAAAACAATTTAATACAAAATTTAAATAATATTTGTAACACAGGTTTTCAAACATACGTCCAATTTTGTTAGAATTAATCCCATATATTTTTTTTACAATATTTGTTTTCCTCTATATTATGAAATTTTCCACGTCAGGAATATACTCTCTTATTATGATTATATTTGATTATTTTGTTTTATTAAGTTTCATTTAAACAAATATATTGAGAGGATAAACTCAAATTAAATTGTCAGTTGTCATGTATCTATTTTATGATTTGTCTTCTGTTTTTGGTGGGTTATTATTTTTTGAAAAGTATTAATGATGATTGTTGTTAATTAATCACTTCAATATTAAATTATCATAAAATAAAAAAATATTGCTCGTATAAAATTTAAACGGTACAAATACTGTTAAATGTTGGGAAAATAGATAAGCTTTCTTTAGCCAGAGTTGAAAGTGATTAAAAGTGGCTGATTATGAAAATATAATAAAAGTGTAAGTGTATAAGGGCTTGTATCATCAGATACGATGAGGCTACAGATAAGAAACTCCCATACCAAGTAATAGAAGCCTCAACTTTGCTTTCACATAGATGTGCTTGTTTTAAATTGAATTTTCTGAAAAAATGTCCTTATTTAATTAAGGTTTACAGTAAGTATTATTATTGTTAAGTAAAGTAAGGAGAAAGTAATGCAATTCTACGATACCGCACATGTGACTACACATTGGAGAAAATTAATTAGAATTGCAATAAATATTAAATGTGCCTATAATGCAATAATATTCATACCTTAAAGGTATTGATTATTGCTTGTATTTATGCCATTAATATTTATCCTATTTTACATAAAAGTGTAATGTGTACTGACACAATCTGATGCTCATTAAGGTTGCCAAACTGAAAACTGCTTTTTCGGATTGAATTCATTCAAGGACATATACTGGCAACCATAAGATCTTATCATTGAAATTTTGATAAAACCGATTTAAAAATTACGTTTACGTTGTTATCTTTATATGTAAAGTTTGAAAAAGGCAGAACATGATACGCCCTGTACTAATCCAATGGGTCGTTTTATTCGGAAATGCAACCGCAATAAAAACCTCTGATTGCTGCACATCTGAAATCACAATAATCCACCAGCAGTGCCATTATTATTGAATTTATTCATGAGAAACAGCGCTCACGGCCGGGAGTCGGGGGGGCCATTTAAATATGTGATTGTGGTTAGTCTGATGATGAAGAGCGAAGGGGGGTCGGCATTGGGTTTTGTTTGATGATGTTCCTTCATCAGGGTGGCAACCTCTCGTCTGTTTATCAAGTCTGATCACGTGATCAATAAAGCGAGGCCCGAGGCTCGCTTGTGTCATAAACCTAGCCTCATAGGAAAGGCCCTTTGTGGTCTATACGTGGGATTATTCGGCGGGCTCGGGTGCCTCTGAGTAAGTGATATTAGACCTCAATGTGATCGATATAATCTCAGCTTTGTTCGAAACAAGAGCCTGCAAATATTGTTCGACCGTCCTGGCAGAAAATGGTCAGTACAAATTATTTTTGTTATTCTTCTTATCACACTGGATTCTCGTTTATTGGAATGATAAATAAACCAAACATCTGGTGATAAATTCAGACTCCACTTTAGATAAATACGGATTCTTAAATTATAGAACGGAATTCACCTCACTGAATATAGATTTCAAACCCGATTTCTTCACTGCTCATAGCGGGTGTATCTTAGCTTGTAATCTTTGTAAAATAACATGTCAAAATATGTAGTTATTTAGACGAGGCGCCTTGATCAAACAGGATTTAAGCTCAAGACCCTCCCTGATTATTTTCCACCACGAAAATCATAGGCAACAGTAACAGTTTAAAACAATGGACGGTGGGTCGTATGAGGCGTTGGGCCTCGTTCTGCTCATGTTATTATCCTAATAGCCTCGGAGGTTTAAAGAGGAGGGGTTTACCACGTAACCAGTTTTAGAAAAACGCACTCACGAAATGCCTATAATGCCCGGTCGCCCTGTCCCTAATCGCCTGGTTATTAGGATGCAGCATGGTGCTGCGCCGTTTGATTATGGATCAGTGTACTTACCGTCCGTGCTGAGGGCCGACGTTACCGCTGTCGAACGACGTGCTTGCGTTTATATCGTGATCAGGAATCGCCCCAGACTCCATGCCGAGCGGTGCGATGCATTGTGCTGGAAAAAAGAAAATAGATGTTATACAACAAACAGTTACAGTTAAAAATGTTTAACCGTTGTAATGCAAATTAATGCATAGAATGCAACATTCTGTTGTAACTATGTATTTATACTATTGTCAAACATCCTTTTGAAATACAAATGTTGTTTGTTTGTTGTACAGTCAAAAGGTATAAAGAGAAAGATTATAGAAGACAAAGTGGCTGCAGGTGTGAGAATGAGGAAGAGCGAGAGAGAAATAGATAGATAAAAAGAGAGTGAAAGTAGAAGAGGAAGGGAGAGCGAGCGAGCGATAGATAGAGAAAGAGAAATAGAATTAGAGGGAGAGAGAGAGAAAGAGAGAGAGAGAGAGAGAGAGAGACTAAAACAGAGAAAGAGAGAGAGGGAGGGAGGGAGAGAGAGAGAGCGAGAGAGAGTGAGAGGAAGAGAGAGAGAGACTGGCAGACAAAGAAGCAGATGAAGAGGGTGAGAGAGAATAGAGGGAGAGAGAGCGAGCGAGAGATAGAGATAGATAGAGAGGGGGACAGAGAGCAGAAAGAGAAAAAGAGAGCGTGAGAGATCAGAGAGAGGAGGAGAGAACCAGAGAGAGAGAGAAAGAGAGAGAGAGAGAGAGAGAGAGAGAGAGAGAGAGAGAGAGAGAGAGAGAGAGAGAGAGAGAGAGTCACAGACAGACAGGTAGACAAAGGAGATGAAGAGGGTGAGAGAGAAATCGGAATATAGATAGAAGAGAGATGAGAGTACATAAACGCAGAAGAGTGTAAAAGAAAACATTACAGAGCTGCACAGTGTAGTGTTGTAAAGAATGGAAACAGGTCAATTGATTTTTTTTGTTATGATATGCTCATAAAGAGTGTGGAAAATAGATTCCATGTAAAGAATAAGTTAGAAGAATGAGTAGGGAAAGTAAACAGATAGATGTAAAAAATATACATTTTTAATTTGTATTCTCGTATAAATATTTATTTTAGACTGGATATTAATGATAAACGTTGTCCAGTTTGTACGTGATCTGAGATTAAATAAGTCAGATTAATATAACAAAATGTTCAACCTTCCGTGATATCTATAAAGGGTAGACCTAGCTGTAGGTAAATATTGAAAGCACTGACAATTTAAGTAATTTCCAGATTCAATTCAATTTTACGACTCAGCCGCACGCGCGTCGAATTATAAACCAGTAGGAAGAAGGGTGTCACCCGTGGATATCCGCCACTTTGCTTGATCGAAATTTCGTAAAGTGGATGAGCATTTAGTTTATTTTATATCTATATTTTCAGGCCAGAGAGGACGAGATCATTTCTGATTTGTACTCTGATTGGTAGGATATTGATTTAAAACCGTCAATTTATATGATAAGCCGTGTGCATTTGTCGATAAAACCCTTAAAACCGGACGTTTAATTCCTTTCCTCTCTGAAACAAAAGAAGGATTAAATAGGAGCGTTTGTATCGGAATGGAGTTGGCTGAATTGATTGAAATTAATCAATCACCGTGTGGGTTCAAATCGTTTGTAAGCCGTGATCTAGTCTAATTACAATCACAAGTAAGTACCGGAATGATTTAATAGGGATCAGTTAGATCCGTTTCAGTTACTCACACATTATTGCATTTTAACTGAATCAATAGAACGTTTTCTGAGAGCATCACCTGGGCGAAATGTTCTAAGCTGCAAAATGAAGCTGCAAACCATCATAAAACGATTATGTACCCTAATTTTTTTAAAATACGATTCTACTAAAAACACCGCTCAGAAAAATACTCCTGAGGAAATTTCCGTTCGTTTTTAAATTGAAGGGCATCAAAGCTTCATTCGTTATTTAGATGGCCAGGAAGGGTTGTAAAGGATGGCGTGCTGTAGTACAGTTACCCCCGCCCGACGACCTTATGAAAAGGGCTATACAACAGCCCACGCGCAATAAACATAACGAATAATTTAGCCGTAGGCAACCGTTTTGACCCAGAAATCATATTTACTCAAAACATTAATCATAGGTTTATCTTCTGTCGTTTGTACGATGTAGTTCTGTTTGTTTAGACTGATACTGTTTGATTTGAATATCAAAAAAAGAAAACTCATTTATAGATTGATGTAAAAATGTTTCGGAAAAATTGACAGGCACCTTAATAATAGATAAAGAAACATGTTAAAACGTCAAAAAAGAAAAGTAGTCCTAAATACCTGACTTGAGTGGAAATTGGCGGCTCCTAGTTATTTATTTAAAGTGTCAAAACTTTTTTTTGCTGTGCTTTCGGTACATTTTTCCCCATTCTGTCTTATCTGCTATTTTTGACCCAGTTTTTGATAAACTCAAGGTGGGGCCCTTCGATGCTGGTGATTGCTTGCAAAGGATTCGGGTTAGAAGGCAGAACTGCGTAGTAATGATACTTTTTGATGTACAAGAAAGTCAAAAATGTAAATGGCAAAAAGGTTGGGACTAAGAATGCTCTCTTGTCGGACACCGCTTTGTGTTAGTGAATATTCGTTCTATTTGTCTGTGTAGTTTTTCACTTCTGAAGGATGGAATGATTCGTTACTTGGCTCAACATTATTGAAATTTGTTGTAATTTCTGTTCTTCTAGAATCCCAACAGTTTAGATGGTTGGCAACTCGAACTGGCATTTTTCTATTAATTTCTTATTAAAAAATCAAGCCTAAATACATTTTACTGGTTAAATTCCTTACAAAATTTTACCGCCCTGCAAGTTGACTTGCAGAAAAGAAAATAACAACCTGAGGAGTCGTTGGAAATGTAAATTTAGGGGTTTTCAGCTCATATTCATACGTTATAACAATGGAAAAGGCCAGTGTTGTTATAATTTTCAATGAGAGGGATAGGTTCGTCCACCTTTCTCTCTATCGACTGAAAAGAGATATCCAGGGCTTTCGTGTGTCCATTTACGAGCTTCAGGAAGTAATTAGAAACAATATCTGTGAAATTAATGTTTGAATGAAAAATTGCTTGAATTTCACAACTTGAATGATTCCATGTCATTTCATAAATATGTCAATAACTTTTTATTTAAAAAATGGATTAAAAAAGTTGTTACTTACAACTTCCATATAAAAACGGAAGTTTTTCGTAATAACTAAATATATTCTGTGATAAAAGAAAGAATTATTAGATTTTTTTTTTGCTTTTTTGATATTTTGATTATTCAAAAGAGATGGAAAGTGGAATACATAACTATTCACCCTGAATATATTGGACATGAAGACCAAACTTGCGTAAATGTGTAAAGGCTTGTTTAGGTTGCCTATATATCTAAAAAATAGGATTTTTTGTTGTCAAATATACGAAGTTGTGGGTAAATGATGACTGGTAGAAACTTGTCAACTCCTTTCTCCTAAACTTTCCACCGAATTCCTCAACTTAGTTTCTTCTGTTCTCATTGAAAATGGGGAGCGGCTTCTTCCCTAGGTGCGCCTGGGGGGGGTGAGGAAAGGTAGAAAAGGAAACATAGTTTAGAACGCAAATCACCCTTGAGAGGGGAAAAGAGAATTGATAGGGCGGGTCGGTGAGGGGCGAAGGGGCGTCTAATACCCCACGGGACTTGGATGAAGACAGATACGCCGAAGAATATACAGGGTACTCCGAAAAGGCGAATTAAGGCTCCTGCAAGAGACAGCATTCCGACTCATTGATCTAATTCAACCGAAACTCTTGGCGACAAATGGAACTCGGACCAATCTCGATTTATTGTCCGATGCGAGCAAATATGATTTTTTTTATTTGCTCTTTATAACATTGAATCGATCCGGCATGGCAAACGTAATCCGTACTTTCCAACTAAACAACGAGGGATATTAGTGAACGTAAGCCATTATGAAGCATTCAGAATTGAACTAAGCGTAAATATGTGGTGTTTAGTGACCGTTAGCCAATGATTATTTGGAGATCGTGGTCTGGTGTGAGGTTTTAGAAAAAAATTTTCTTTATCATGCCAATGTTTCGATCTTTACTGAGAACGATCAGGGCTCAAGTGTTTGTTTTCCATGTAGTTGTGTCATTCTTCTGTGTCGTGTACGTATAAATAAATAAACTATGAATTTTTCAGCCATTAAATAAAAACACTCATCCTTACTCTGTTCAACAGTATTAATGATTTATACCATTGCCGTATATTTTGATATTGCCTTTTTGCAATTGATTATACAGAAACGCTTTGTGATATTAGTGGACTTTTATTGATAAATTCTAGTACCTTATTACTCCTATTCTTAAATTTCTTATACAAATATGCGCCCGCATTTTTTTACTACTCTTCTCGCCACCTACTCTACTTCTTTTATTTTCGCATTCTCTTAATTTTCTATTTAAATGATAGTTTATTTCTCATCCCCTCTGTCATTCACCTTATTCTTTCTCTTCGCTTCATATCTCTTTTATTATTTCTCTATCTCTTTCTTCGTTGTTAAGTCGTAGAAAGATCCATGAGACCTAAGTTTTTCTGGCTAATAATTAATAAACTATTACAACGATATCAAACTACTAGTAACTAAGCAGACGTCATGGAAAACGCTCGATTTATTTTGATAAAAACATTAGGGGATGTGGATAAGAACCAATTGCAATTCATATGAAAAAGTGCACATATCCTTGTTATCCGAAGGGCAACAAGATCATGCAGCCCCAAACACCCAACCACTAAGACTGGGCAGCACCCAGACCGATAATACCTGCTCGGGCTAAAGTCCCCAATTTGGATATCAAGTAAGTATGCAGTTATTATCACTAAAGGGTGTGAAAGAGTCAAGTCGTTAAGCTATTCCATAGTTATGTAACTTACAAGAAACATATTTTCATACGTACTACGCCATATTATGTCGCATTCCCTTCAGTTAGGGCCTACAATTCCAAATTTGGCAAGATGAGAAGGTAATTCGTTGAAAACCGCCATCTAAAAATTGATTGGTCTATTTAACCAATAGGTGGCTCATAGTAGGCTGTATGATTGCCAAGTGTCGACCTTAAGCAGTTTCGAGTCAAACTTTTTCCAAGTTTTTCCCTCGATTTCTTCAGATGGCCATTGATATTTACAAAATTTACACCCAAAAAAAGGATATAACACCTCACTCATTGCTTATATTTTTGCGACCACTGATCTTATTAAACTTATTCTTTTGATTGGATACGATCCAAATAAAGTGGACGTCCACATTGCATTATCTCAGTCTGTTTATGATAATAATTGTATTTATTAATCATTCTAAACGGAAAAATACAGCAAAACAAGATAAACTCGGAGCTCTTCTATGGTGCATGGGGAGGGGGCTCAACGAGGAAAATGGTAAGGGTGTATGCAACAACACTTGACCCTACCAAAACTATCTTTCATGCTGAACTGCCCAAAGGAAAAAATACGTATGAAGTAAATAATTAACGTCACATGGGAACAACAATAATAATACTTTCAGATCCAGGAAGCTCCAAAACCTATTTGATCAATTTAAAACTTGTCTGAAACTAGCTATACGCACTAGAAAACAGGGATTTACAAATAGCCTAGCTTTTGAGGGTATTACAGGCAACGAGGAAGTAGACATGTAAGCTAAAAGGAGAACAACTAGGAACAAACCTTAATAGGTCTAAATCCATATTGTGGCATTGAGCCATATCATAAAAGAACTGCCAAGCTACGCTATACTGAGAACATATATGCAAGGCATGAGGCAAAGAATAAGGTTTCTAGTCAAACAAGCGAAATTGGAGAAATGGGAAATTCTACTCAACAAAAAACAAATAACACGTATATATACGGCACAGGTTCCAGTAAAATACCACTGAATAACATGAAAATAACATGAAAAAATTACGAAGCAAAGCCAGTCATGAGCAATGTAGACCTCGATATCATCCCCTGCATAAACCTCTGTATAATAACCTTGAACAATCAACAGATGACCAGTTTCAACATGTCTAAAGAAAAGACGAGAGCACTGAACGTACCTTCGGCATATTCTGCAATAACTAGGAAAAGCCATTCTTGATCAATGTAATCGTCCATTCCACAACCCCGATAAAGACTTCTTCAGTACACTTAAAAAACCTGGAACATTAACAGATGACTAATGTCGAATATATGAAGAAGAGTCAACGACAACCGCGCATATTTTCTGCAACTTCCCTGCAATGGCTGGGAAAAAAGAATTGGAATCGTGTGTGCTGAAGAACAAAAAAAATCCTGGAAGGTAAACCACACGTGAGGTAAGCAAAACGACTTCTCGCAAAAAATCGAAAGGAAATCCGACTGAACAGAAAGCAATTACAAACTGGCATATGTACCAGATGTGCTTCAGTAAAGCACCACTTTAAAATATTAGGAATATCCAATGGGATGACCAAAGTTGATTATCTAAAGTGCACGAAGTAGAGCCCCGCAATAGCTAGGAAAAGACTATGATATCCAACAAAATCATTCTTGAGCTACGTCGACCCCTGATAAGGAATCACTTATTTCACAGAAGAAATGTTTTCAAGTAATTCCAGTAGCAGAAAGTGGAAACAATAGGCGAAAGTACGACAATCCAAATTAGGAAAACAGGGCGTTAACAAATAAAAATCATGGAATAACTTACAATTTTCCTTTATAGGTTTTCATATAACAAAACTGTTCGTTCTGCAAAATTTACAAGTGATTAGGAATTTTCTGAATAATTAGCTTAAAAAACCGTTATTTAAAACAAATATGCAGTGTTCTTTAACCCTCTATATTATAAATGTTTATTTAAGGGAGAGCGTGCATTGAATACTAACGAGAGCATCATGAAATCATAAAAATGCAACCCTCGAGCCGTCCCAGTGAAAGGAGCGTTCGGGTGCGACCCAAGGGAAAAATCGGCTCTCGCTCCTTTTCAATCTCCAACGATTACGTTCCAAATAAACGAGGGACATTCTGTTTTATTTGACGGTGCGAACTTAGACACTTGTGGCAGCCCTTTGAAAAGTTTCCGCATACATGAAACACTCATTAGTCGCCGCTTTGCCCGTTAATTGCCGGGTCTTCACAAAGGAACAGGGACTCATGATTTCAATATAAATTCCTCGCCCGCGCGGAAACTTGTTATTAATATCCGAGTTTAACTCGGCACCGTCTCACTCAGACGATTGTCTCGTTCGGTACTGTTCTCTTCAGTTTAATATTTCCCCCGTGATTTCGTCTAACAGGGCCGACCTTTTGAATATCAAAGATCCCCATTATTGTGAATTTACCCCTTCCTTCGGGACCTGTGTAATTGACGGAAAATGACGATACTGACAAGTTTTACGAAACGAGGGAATCCCTTAACCATTTCATCAACCCTCACATTAAAAATTGCCTCTCGATATTGACAACATTTTTCCGTCTAGATTTGAAACCTATCTTCAATATTTTTACCATAAAATATTATTGTGCTGTCAATTTATATTTTACTACACAAAACCAGACAACTTGAAAATCAATTATCACTAGTAGAGATGGGAAAATATATGAATACAAGTGTCGTTTCTGTAACGAAAAAGAAGAAACAACTGAACTCATTTTGTGCTCATGCGAAGTTCTTACAAAGAAAAGACTCTCATCTAAGTAAGGCATTTTTAACACCTGATGATTCTCGGCCATGAAGGAATTTCAGGCAATTAGGCAGCAGTGCTCCTAGCATAAATTATAGGTACATTAAAACATAGTTTAAATATTGAATTATTAGGTAACAAAATAACAGAACTAATACTTGGAAAGTTTGCAAATATCAGACAAACAAAACTCCTTCTCCTTCGGAAAGTAAGCTTGTAACAGGGTTAAAATAACGGACAAGTCAACCCATCTGACTTAACAGAGAAAATACTAGACTTCGTAAAACGATTCAAAATAATTATTGAAAAGAGAGTTGATTCGTAAAATAAAATAAACCTGTAGGTCTTCTATGATATACTAACGGCTCAAAGATGAGAAATCGTACGGGTAGCGGAATGAACGTGCTTAATATGGACCACGTGGTACTTGGCTTAATCACAAAAATCTCTAAGTAGAACTGTTCGCCATTAAATAAAAACATGCAAACAAAAAGACAGGAACTGACAAGGCGCTTCGGACTTTTATATGAAGTACTTGGACGGAAATCTAACATGTCGACAAAACTTAGTAAAACCGATTTGACATAAGGACTTGAACTAGAGGGCAGGGTTAAACCTACCGATATCCAACGAATTCAGTCCTTCCAATTCAAGCTCTTCAGAATCATAGTCAACGCTCCCTACTGAGACTCAAATCCCATCCACCACAAAGACCTCAAAATGTCCTTTGTATGTAAATTAACCTCCACGAAATTTTCCACATTCCATGAAAAACCGTCTTCACGTCCTACCACATTAGCCCGATCCATTATTACCCACCCCTACAACCCAGCAAGGCGATTGAATCGGAGAAGGCCCCGAGGCCTCCTTACGGATAGTTCATAAATAACTATTCATAAAGCTGGGAGAGCAAAAATGGTTGCTGGCTCCCCTCAGGATATATGCAAATGGTAAATATTGTATCCCATTATATAATGTATATATTTTTACAGATGATAATAAATAAATAAAAATTGTGCACATGAAATAGATAACTAACATTTAAGGGAGCAATAGTAATGATACTCAGAGAGCCAGGCAGCTCCAAAGACTCTCCAAGCATACGAGAACAACGCAAAACTGGGATCTGTAATAAAATACTAAATTTATAATGAAGTTATAAAGCTGCCCGGGTAACTCGATGAATTAATTCGTGAAAAAAGTGTTGGAGTTAAATTCAATTTGTTTATACACCGTACTCGAGCATAGTTACCATAAAACGATTAGGACGTCACCCTTTAGATTTATCATCACATACGCTCTCTCTCTCTCTCTTTTTTTGTTTTTTTTGTTTTCTCTCTCTCTATTTATCTGTCTATCTATCTATCTATCTATCTAAATTGAGAATTAATGAGCTACGAAATACTAAATTTCAATTCACCGAAAATAATTCAAACTGCTTGTAAAGCAAGCGATAAATCCAAGAGCGCCAAGTGAATCTAAACTTATTAAATTTAGACTAATGTCTTCATTTATCATTTCCCATGGCGGGGGGGGAGATCCGGATTTATGCAGTCATAAATGAGAAGCGAAAAGAGGTGATACGACACGGAGAGCCGTTCGTATTTAATGAGTTATAAAATAAGGTGGAGGCGGTGATAAAATTCGAGCTCCGGCGGGGGCGGCAGGGACACGTATGTTAGTATAATAAAGGTCTATAACAAATGTGGTCCTGGGCCCTTCCCTTTATGGGCGTTTATGGGTTCCCCGCCTCCCGCCGTGGTATGGAGGCTTATTCCAATACCTACCCTCCTTTCGAACTCACCCCCCCTTTTAATATAAGACATTATTTATATTTTATTCCTCACGGCTATTGTTATTTATGCACCCGATATTAATATGCCGCTTATCTTAACCTGGCACAATAAATATTTACTACGTTTTTTTTAGAAATTTCATATTCTTTCACGGATTTATTATATATTCAGAACGAAACTGTAGGATTTCTGACAGTTGAGAAATCATTAAATCAGCCAGTGTTGAACATTAATAATTGAATACAATGATATTAACGTTCAACAACAATATCCAACGCAACTTATGCTTTACATACGTCCCATAGCATAGAGTATGTTAGTATTTATTGGCCAACAAACATCTAATGGTCTACTGCGCAATAAATGAAAAATTCTACTTTTTATTACGCTTCTTTTTCATGGACGCTCTCAAGTTTTCTTAGCATGTAAACCTATCGATGTTACCTCATATTTACAAATTATCAATATTATAGATAAAAACACCACATGAAAATTGTCGTCTCCGCCTCGGACAAAGTGCAAGTGATTGAGAGAGGAAGGAAGGGGGAGAGAGAGTGAGAGAGAGAGAAGAGACAGACAGACAGAGAGAGAGATAAATAGATAGATAGAGATAGAGATAGATAGAGGGAGGCGTACGAGTGAGTAAGAGAAGAAGGGAGAGAAAGAAAGAGTGAGAGAGAGGGAGGGAGAGACAGTGGTGGAAGGAGAATGGGAGAATGAAAGAGCGACAAAGAAAAAGAGAGTTGGAATGCATGACAGAAGAATTGAATGAAAAAGAAAGAGGAGAAAGAACGATAGATAGATAGACGTAGAAAATGTGTGAAAAAATGAGACAGAGAGACGGAATGAATAGGAGATAAAGAAAGAGAGAGAGAGAGAAGAAAGATATATATATATATAAATATNGAGAGAGAGAGAGAGAGAGAGAGAGAGAGAGAGAGAGAGAGAGAGAGGAGATAAAGAAAATAATGTGATTTTACTATTTTCTGTATTTTTGATATCTTACAAAGGTGAGCCATTTTCACTGTCGCGAATGCCATTACTCGGTACCCGATGTAAATTGAAATATGAATAAAAAAGCCTTTAACGCAGTTTAAAAAACTGCCTAAAGAAAACCCCCAACGAAAAGAGAAAAGCCAAGGGAGACAAAAAACGGTTTAGACGGCGAGTCGTTATCAGAGTGGGAACAGGGAGCTCGGTGTTGGCTCATTTTCGGCCCCATTTCACAGCCGTTTTCCAGATAAGGTAGCAAATGAACCACCCCCTCGCTCTCCACTACACATCTCCGACAGATAAAATAAGAATAAGTGTGAAAAACGAGCAATTCGCGGAGCGACAGGTTTTCCCCCTCCTGCCAGTTTCCTTAAATGTTTTCTTTAAAACAATAACTTTTATAAATCAAGAAGTTACCAATTGTTAGAAGGATCTTTCCAAAAGGAATCTTGTAATTTAAAACAACATAATACTACAATTCATCGGCTTATGAACTACAGTGTTGTTCAGAGTACATGCAAAACTAGATATGTACTTAATAAATTATAATTAAAACAATTAGTCCAATTAGTCTAAACGAAAATAAATGGAGGTAATTTAAATTAAGAATCATACACGAACAGTTAAGTGAGAACGCGAGAACAAACATAAGAGGAAAATTATTACATACTCTAGACTAGGTGCGCAATGGTTACGGCGCCGAGGTTATGCTACGAACCCGCACGACATGATCCGTGCAGTAATTCGACTTGTGTTAATGCTTCTTCTATACGATGGGAGTCGGAAGACAAGACATAATAAAATAACAGAATTCATCATCAAAACGCCCTGCTTGGATTTTGATATGATGACAGTCGTTCCTACGCTTTGTGTCAGTGTGATTTTCCCTCTCCCTTACCGGAGTACATGCGCATGCTTCAATGTCACTCGAACGCGTTTCGCTTTTTGCCATCTTCAGTCAACTCTGACTGTTCTCCACAGAAGATGGCGCAAACCCGAAACGCATTACAGACATCGAAACCATCGAGAGTAGACGATACCAGTAAAGTCATCACGCTTTTGCATTAATTGGCCAAGCGGACCACGAAAATTAGTGAATTTTTGCATTATATTACAATTTTCATCAAACGGTAAGAAATATCACTAAGAAAGAAAACATACAAATAAAAAAATGTCGAGAAACTACCCATTGAAGTGACTTATTATTACACGTGCCACGGGTTTCGTGTCAACCAACCCGAGTTGTGGATGCCGGTAACTCGGTTGTGAAGTTCGTGGGATTAAAAAATGAGTATATAGATCGGACACACTATTATTTCTCTCAGGGAAGTGACCCTTAAAAATATCACGTCTTGTAGACCACAAGATAATCAGGAATGAGCGAAATTTACAAGGACAAAATAAAATGAACAAGAAAACTTCTATTAAATAAATAAAAAGAAAAGTTAATACTTCGTTCAAAACGTAATTTCCCGTTGGAAAAGAATATAACTCTTACTAACAGGAAACAAAAATACACTGATGTTGTATTGGATCTTCTTGAGGTCATTTTACAAGTGAATAAAGAACATCACTAATTGGGTTTCACCAAGCTTTCGGCGAATGTTCCGCCATCTTCAGGGCCTAATTTATTAAAAACAATTTTGTAAAAGGGGATCCTGTGGAGCTCTTCAGCGATTTCTCCGACTTCCTGCTGATTTTTTTGAACTCCCCGAGGTCGTTGGAGTCCCGCGATCCGGCAAAAAAACACAAATTTCAAGAAAACCGATTTTCATTTCTGTCTCTCGCTCGCGTCCTTACCGTCGTGTCGGAACCGCTGTACACCTGTCCTCGTCGGCCAGGTCCCTCTGCTCTCGGACGCTCTGACTAGGCGCGGCGAAAAATAAATATTTTTTTACTTCTGTGACAAGTATGTGTTACAGTCGGCGAGATAGTTTTGAGTGAAATCGTAAGGATTAGAGTTTCTCGATATTGTGATTTGTGGTGGTTGGGAGGGTATGACACTTAAGGATATGGGACGGTATTTCAATTTTTTTTAAAAAGAATATTTATGTGTGTATGAGCACGTTTTTTTTGGACACATAAAATATAGCATCAAGGATTTTTCTTAGAATTAAGGCTTGGGCAATTTGGATGCGGCGGATACTGGAATATTTAGCAGAAGCTCACTCTCCCGATCGTAAGTCCATGTCGGCTTAACTACGGTCTTGCTACATGCGGAACTTGACGGTTGTTGGAGCGAAGGGTTATGTAAGCTTACCCTACTCCTGGGAGTCTAAATTCAAAGGCATGAAGGATACAGTCGGAAGTGCTTGAAAAAGCTTTGGGATCTGGTGAAAAGCTTTAAGCTGAAAGAAGAACTCTGAAAATACCATTCAGGTATTATTACTACGGTGCGTAAGTCGTAAAAAGACCGATTTTTTTCTAATCTAATCTAATTGTCTTGTAATGCACCCTTTCATTCGTGAAAGGTAAGTCAGAGCGTTTATAAAGTTGGCGTGAAAGAGCCCTCTATCGTGCCATATCGACTTGATGTTTTAGGTGCGTGTGGGAATTTTACGTCAACCGTTTGTCGATGTCCTAGACCACACCATATCCACAGTTGGGAGAGTGTTATTACGAAAGTAAACTGAAGGAGGTATGTTTTTGCGATGAGTGAACCTTATGTAGGTGAAGTTTTAGGTGTTAAATGTTATTCTTTTTACACAAAAATCCAGTAGTGGTGAGGTGTCATAAATGACAGTTTCCGATTTATGTGAGAAGATGGCTCAATCGTCTGAAATGTTTTGAGAATGGAAGTTCAGATGTGTACACGTGATAAAGTTTAGAGGCCAAAATACCCTGAGCAACAACAGCACAGGCCAGTATGCGGAAAGAAAATATCTTCACAAGTTTTACACTTTCAATGCTTGGGGTGTTTAAGTATAACATCTGTGGTATGTTTATTTATCGAAAACTTAACCACTCTTGCATTATTATACGCGATTTTTTAAATGGATTTTTTGTCATTGGCGGGATTCGAACGCACTTGGGAGAGATAATCCGACGCACTACCGTGATTTCGATCGCCATGCCACAAACTTTTCATTTTTATTCCGGTTTAATTGTCGTTTCAGTTTGCTTAATAAAATTGGAAACATTTGCCACATTAACGCTTTTTTTGCTAATTTACGGTATGAAATACTCTCTGCAATTGTTCTCTTCTCCTGTGGAATGCAAGAGTAGTCTAATGGAAATTTTTCCTTCTCCCATGATTCATTTTGTTTCAAATTTCCAAGGAAAGACAATATTGGCCGTCTCTGATAATCCCTGGGTATTCAATTTAAACTTTTTCACTTTCATTTTATTCATTAATTAAAATCCAGAAAATAAAGTTTGCGTTCTTCTACTCCACGTTTTCGATTTTTTTATAGTAACTTTTCCTCACATTTCAAAATAAACGTCTAATACTACTATTGAAAAATGGCAAAAAGAAGGGAAACTTCAAAACCTGGGGTTGAGATGGGAAGTTAGTGTCCGAGTAGATCGAGGTCACGATAGCTCAAGTGGTTAAGCAGCGACGTATCTAGCCGAAGAGCGTGGGTTCGAATTCCGCTCCTGACTTTTTTTCTCAACTAAAAACTTAATTAATTGAAAGTTTAATATACACTGACTAAAATATCTGAATTCTAAAAACTCTGGAAATGAAGAATGAAAAGTAAAAAGCTTTGTTGGGACCCAATTTTGTTTATAATTTATTTATTTTCTGATTACCTTTATTTAACTTATTAATATACATAACTATCACATCTCTGACTTTTACCAAAAACAGTTATTAGTGTAAAACACATTTAATTATTTGCCGGCAACTTCTTTGACATTTGCCATTTCGAACCGTTTCTTTCACTTTGTTTCCAACTTATCCAACTTCGCTTGATAAAACAAAGTGAACGCCTGTGAACACATTTCGCAATGTATTGAAAGATGAGTTAAAGAAAGTACAAACAACTTCACTGTAGTTCAGATTTCAAAAACGTCGAGTTATAAATAAGGATGGAACATGGTTAATGGGGGCTCCCCAAACCCCTCTCCCCAACCCACCAAAAAGGATGGAAAAATAAAATTCCTCCAACTGAAAGATGGCTGTATGATGAGTAAAGACACATTTCAGACATTATTTGTAAGATTACTAAAAAAATTATTGTTGACTATTGCGACATTTTTTTATAATATGTAATAAAAAATAAATCAAACAAAATATGATTTAATTATTAGAAATTGATTAATTACCTAATTACCAACCTAATTTATTATAATATTATTATGTTTTGTGGATGTCATGCCTATTATCGGTATCATGAATAAAATCAAAATAGTCACAAAATCTTACAATATTTCATTCTGTTATACGCATCCTAAATCCTTGTATTACTATACCCACCTTGAAAAATGGCAAAAAGGAAGGAAAAATTTGCAAGGTGGGTTTGAGATGGGAAGTTGGTGTACGAGTGGATCGAAGTGGTAGAGCAGCGGCGTATTTAGGGTCGTGGGTTCGAATTCCGCTCGTGACACTGACATTTTTATCTCAACCAATACCTTATATAAAGCTTAATTAATAGGATAGCCACCGTTGTGGAGTCATTTCGAGAGATCTAGACAGGCCATGTTTTCCTTCTACTCCAGGGAATTCGTTTAGATTTCCATTAGTTGATCTAGTTAATTATAAGACATTTTTACATAATACGGCATAATTATTATCCCCGCAATTCAGTTAAAAATATAATGCCATTATTATTAAAATTAAATGGCAGAGTTTTACCCTGAGTATGAAGATGCTGGTTGATGGCAGAATTCGAAGGATTTGAATAGTAGTAAAGGCACCATCCCGGCCATGGGTGGTTCTCACGAACACTTATGTACAACCCCCCCCCGTATAAGTCCGGTATGCATGGAAAGGTTGCTCAATATGACCTAATTAATTGAAGGAAGTCATTCTTACATATCGAGAGGAATACCAGACTAGAGCATTTTGCTTGAACACATCGAGGATTATTTGGGCAGACCGTACTAATTTTTGGAGGAAACAGAGTTGCTTTATTATATACAGAACTTGATTGATAGTTCGTTTTGTCGTTCCTTTTCTACATTTTGAGATTGAATGTGAGATGTTAGAGGGTTGGTTTTGGGTACCCCATCAACCCTCAATTAGATTAATTCTGCAGTTGGTATGTTGGAGGAATACTGAATAGTCCATTACCCTACTTGCGTGTTTGAGATGTAAATGTAAAAGAATGAGTGAGAGTATGAGGTTTTCTAGCTTGATCAATTTCATAGGCTGTGGGCTGAAATGACCAAGTTGACAGTCGTCTATGGAGCATAACTTCGGGTGTGTAATGGAAAAGACCGACTGCCAAAAACCGATATATATATATATATAATTACCATGTAATCATATTAATGTTTTCAGGAAATTTGTTGTTTTGCATGTTTTGGCATAAAGAAAAAGTAAGAACTTATTTCACATTATCAAATTACAGATTGTTCATTGGAAAGTTGAAGCAGAATTTAAAAACTTAATAAGATTTGCATTATTCATTAATTAAATTGAGTCAGTATAAAAACGTTAAAGTAGAAGAAACTTGTTTGCAGGTGGGAAAAAGGCTTTACCTGAAAAGCACCTGGGTAAAGAAGGAAGTTGTATTCTATAGGCGTATGTAAGTAGGTGTGGTGTCCATTTGGAGGTGTGCAAATCGATGGTGGGGCTTAACTGGCTCTGGTACCTCTCTCTCACCCCTCATTACCCATTCCCCTGTTGACTCTAACACTCTCCAATGCAAATCCACGATGTTTTCACCGCCCTCGGGGTCCGACTGAATAATAGAACATTTCGGGGGCGACGGATCGATCCTCCTGTGTACTCTCTGCCTCCTTTCTCCTGGCAAATAAGCCCCGACCCTCCTCTGGACGAAATAAGTACCACCGCAGATCTTATTGAGTTTGACTGTAATAAACTACTCCCCTTTTATAAAGACACTTTCTAGCTACACCGCAATTGCATCTGTCTAGCCAATAAAGAGGATTCCAATAATCCCTTTCAACCTGCAAGTCCTGTCGCTCGTCCCCAACGCTTAGTTTATTCTACTTCGAACGTCAATATAAAGAGAGAAAATCTTTTAATATTTCCCTGATAAAAACACTAAAACCTTCCCCGAGGGGAAGTGCAGGAAGAGCAATCTTATCCCATAAAATAAATCTCTTGGAAACCACGATGAAAAATAAAAATACAGAGATAAACAGCTCAATTAACATTAATCTCATCTTCTTTTCTAAAATTGTTCATATGTTCAATCTTGTAATGAAAATATAAATATAATGAAAAGTATCAGGGTGCATAATTAAACAGATGTAGCCGACTTCCACGTTTTTTATTTTTATTACACAAAAGTCAACTTTGTCCTTCCATCTCTGTGGTCACATAAGCTGCACGGGAGCCTATGGTGGCAGAGTCGTAAGGGGTCTGACTCGATTTAGCCATGCTAGTGGTTTTGGGTGCGAATCCCGGCGGATCTCATGAATTTTTCGTTGAGAATAATGTGACAAAAGAAAAAAAAAACTTTTGACCCATCCTCCACGATACTTAATTGGTTAAAAAAACCGTAAGACAATTAAATTCACATAGATAAATTAACAGCAATAGTAATAAAACAAATAAATCTATATTTGTTTAGAGTCATAATTGACCATATTAATTATTCCAATTAATTATTCTACCAAAAACTTACCTTAAACCAAAAAAAATAATAATTAGTTAAAATAAATAAGGTTCAAAAGTACTTTGTTTTGTATTTTGTACCAGATTGTGGTACTGAAAGCGAAATGATTACTTATTTTATTGAATAATGCATTGAATTTCAGAACAGAAAAAAAAGTAGTGTAGATTATAAAATTTTATCATCAGTAAATTAATACTATTTAAGGTAATTGATGATACGTGAATAATGTCAAAAAAGAATTCATATCTTTGTTACTAGAAATTCGATTAGTGTACGTACAGAAACATTCGTTAACCTGAAAACAATATTTTTTGTTACATAAAATACAAATATAAAAATGTTAGGCTTAAACTTCTGCTAATAAATGCTAGGTGGAATAATCTCGTCGGTTCCCATAAATACCTTAAATACATTTCACAATGTAGAAAATTAAAAGCCTGCTGGATGAGGTATGGAGTTCCTGCTGACCTATGCGTGGCACAGCAAAGGGAACGGATCATTGGTCAAGTACCTTAAGATATCAGGCTTTATGTGTGGGTTCTGTGTAGGAAGGAATGTAATTTATTGGCAAAAATGAAGGAGCTATCCTAAGGAATATATTGTACTATGGGGTGAGAAGGTTGTCTGAAGATTGAATGTAATTTATTAGCGCGAATGGGAAGGTTCAACCGGCCCGAGGAAATCGAGCAATATAGTCCCGCAGGATTTTCTGTTGTATTTACAGAAGGTCGGGTAAACGTAACATCGAACAAAACGTTTAAAACTTTAAGCCAACTTTTGTTTTACTTTTTACTTTTCTTGTGGATAGCGCGAGTTGGTTTTGGTCAATTTTTTGTAGTAAGAATTGGTTGTAGTACGTAACATTTCTCACGATATAGCTTACATGAAGAAAAAAACTTACATGTGTCTAAGCACCATCCAACAGTTGCGGTCAGAGCCAAAATAAAAAGCGTAGATATCATCCTCGCAGGATTTTCAGAACCATCGGAGTATCAGGACATTCCACCTAAACATACAAAAATATATAATAAAGCATAGATAAAAATAAATTAAACAATAGAAATACGTATTGAGCAAAGTTACTTCGCAAAGGAACTAAACTCAATGTAATGTTGTAACTTCCATATTT